>NC_134458.1:148729044-149032046 GCF_047948215.1 Lycorma delicatula
ATGGCGAAAGCTACCTTTTTTTTAATTTTATAAAAAATTTATTGCCTCATACATAGAAAGTTCTGACACATATTCAAAGAATTTATGTTGAGCCAGAGTTCAGGGTATATTAATCAAAATACAGACCAGCATACGTACGTACATACATCTTCCAAATATTTCTATACTTTTTTTTACGTTTTTTTGGTCACAGGGGGTCGTGAAACGTCAATATTCCGAAGAAACCTGACATCGAAATTTTGGACCTATATACTTTTTGCTATAGCCATTATATAACAGCAATAGAAGTACAGCAAGGAAAATAAAAAAAAATAATAATATTTTAGGTGAAATTAGGTTCAAATATGGATGAAATTCGGGATTCAGGTAACAGAACCCTAGGAAAAACAAAAACATAGATTTACACTGGGGAAAGTATTCTGTCTACATATTTTTCTACTTACGTATGGTTGACTAAAACTGTAACGGAAGCAGTGCACAAAGAACAGTTATTTTCAAGGCTATGGAGATACAATAAATGATGCAGTAATGTTATTCGCTAACACTGTAACAGAAAGCTATATAGATCATTAAATCAGTTTATCCTTGGCAGATTTTTCAAATACAAAAATCTAATATCATAAAAATGTTTTCATGTTGTTATCTATATCTGTAGAAATGTTTACTCCGTAAAGTAAAATAAATATTCTACGGTATAAATTTTATTTATTTTTGTTTAATTATATATACTTGTGAAATACTGAAAATTGAGTATTAGGGTATTATCTTAAATAAAGTTCGGAACACGTAAACTAATATAACACTAAGTGCTGATAACTGTTTCTCTAATGTTTAGAATCATTGAAAAGTTAATTAGTAATAAAGACTAAATTGGATAAACAGAAATTAAATGCTACTATAAAATTATAAACCCTATAACAATAAAAATATTTTTAAAACATATTAAGCAAGCTATATCTTAGCAGATAAGTTTGAAACTTAATAACCCGATTTATAATAGAATAAAATAAAGTACGGTATGTGATCTTATATTTTCATCAAGTTTCTGTTAACCCATTAAATTTTGTTTTGTTCATAAACTAAAGAAAATTATCCTCTTTGTCTTACATTTAACTAACTCGAATAACCATCAGTGTAAAATTTTGCAGAAGGCATTTTAAAAATATTTCCTATTAACTGCGAAGTACCTAATATTTCTCGCTAAATTTCTGCTTCATGGGCTAAAGGTTTTTTAGTTGTGAAATATTTTCAAAGAATATCTATTTCAATCAGAAATAGTTTTATTTTTAAAAAATCCAGTATTTTTTTTTTATAGAAAATTTAAAAAATAAGTAAATTAAATAAAAACCATTATTACTTTGCGGATGAATAAATATTTATAAATAAAAATTAGGTAAATTTTTCGAATAAAGCTCAGTATAGTAATTGTCACGGGAAAATGATTAACTAGCACATACCTTGTATTCAGCAATCCATAATGTAATTCACATGTTATATGCATTATGATGCTATGTAATAATCCTACAGTAAATCTTCCTTCTCTACTAAAATTATACAGAAATTAATTTAACTGATATTTTTCCTTTCAAATACCGCTTTATCGTATTCATAATAAAGGTAATTTTTAGTACTGATTCATATTTTCTTAAATAGTATATTAAAACAAATAAAATAGGTTTTTTTAAAATTATTAAAAGTAACTGCAACTCAAATATCTATCGATCGGATAAGACCAATAAATAAAAACTGCTACGGCAAAACCGCTCACATTAGACGAGGAATAGGTGAAAAAATTAAGTACTATGCTGTTAATGGATTATATTAAAAAATAAGTTATGCCTTTTACGCGAATTTAGTCCTGGTACTTAAGATGGAGTTAAATGAGAATAATGCTATTCTGCTATTAAATTTGTAGGTCATCGGCAAAGATATGTGGTGTCAAGTGGAAGTTCCAGCATATTTGTTCTTTATTAATATTTTATATAAATTATGTTACAATACCTAACTATTCATATTAAATAAAGAACAAACATTTATATTGTGTTAAATAACCTCATTTAATATTGTTTTACTTTTATAAGTAAACGATAAAAATATGTTTAAGCAATTTACAAAATTAAATAGAACTGGATAATTTACACCGTTATTTAGACTTATTAATTCATTTTGCTTTTTACTATTACACACTGAGCATAGATTTTATAGGTACTCAAATCTTAGTCAGAAATATCAAATTATACGTAAAAATATCATACGACGGTTGCAGATCAAATCGAATCAAATAATTTAGAAAAAAAAGTTCAGTATATCTACCAAATCCATTTCATGTAATAAAAGAAGATTCTTTAATACCTTATAACGCATTCATCCAAATTCATAAAACTTTAATTTATGACTAGTTTGCCTCTAAATCTATTTATTCAATCGGATTACATTATATTTTAGTTAATAATTAGGAAAAAAGCGGGCCTACGGCCCGCCGCGAGAATGTTACATGGTGTATGATTTTGTTACATATTTTTGCCAGTTGTAACTAAATAATACTCATGAATTTAGCGTACTAACAACAACAAAAACAAGGAAAATTTTCAAAATCCTGAACATTTTTAGCCGTTTCTTGAGTTGAGATATTTTAAAACAACTTTAAACCCTAGTGTTTTACTTTTTTATCCCCAAAACGCAAATATAATTTTAGATAAATTGTTCGTTTCAAGAAGTATAAATCATTCGAACGAATCAATCGTTCGAGAATATAAATCGTTCGAACGAATGAATCGTTCGTGCGCTGCGCGTAGCCGCCAAGCACACTACCATTGTCCGCTCTGCGTTAACAGCTGCTAAAATAAATTCCTTTTTTATGGGATGGGATAACTTTTTTAGTAACTTGTTATCCCACAGTTTTAATAATGAAAGGACAGAATTTATTTAATAATATTATTTTTCAAGTAGACAGTATTTTAGAATTTAACCAGTTGTAATCGGTTTCTCTGATACTATAGCTATTAAGTTTTTTCATCAGTAAAAAATATGGAACTAAATCAAATTTTTACTGAGATCAAAAGAAATTTAAAAAGGATCTTTTTATTATGTAAAAAAAATAAAATATTTCCCAAAAGCTGGGAAATGGTTGTGTCAATAGATAATCTTTTTTTGTTTGTATTAATAAATGGAGAATAATTAATAATACATTAGCAACCATTATTCCTTGAAGAATACTACACAAAAAACGAACCAAGGATGGATATTTGTTCATCTTATTACTTTTTAATAGTAAAATATTATTCTGGATGAAAAAATAACTATATAAGTTATACTAAAATCTAATTTAAATGATAAAAATACAAAAAAATTAAAATCAATTGAATTTTTATCGGTTCATCTAACAGTTCTAGACAAAACGAAAACTTCACTGATATCTAAAAAGAAATAACTAAAACTTGTATCTATATAAATATAAACAGCATGTAATACTAAAAATAAAATTTTAAATAATCCTTGTTCATAATCATCCCCTTTTACAGCCTCAAAATCGGATTCATTTTAAGAACACGAAGTTTAAAATTGAACGTTGTCTTCTGTAGTAGTGTATAATAAATAAAGAGAGGATTATATATATAAATATATATACATAATACAACAAGAGAAGGGGTAAAAACTGCACTTGATAAGCGTGATTTAGCAGGCCCGGGGATATTGATTTTACTTCATTCTCCCCCTTTACCACCCTTTTCCAACTCTCTACCCTCTTTTATATGTCTGTTTTCTTACTGTAATAGCTTTTTGGGGGATGCGCGCGCGCCATTTTGAAATGAAAAAGAGAAAGACAGAATTGAAAGTACAAAAAAAAGAAGAGGGGGTTAAAAAACAGGTGAAGGTGGTGGAAAGAATAATATATAAACAAGTTACTCTTGTTTTTTGGTTTGTTATTGTTATTATGTTTTCACTGAGTTTTTTTCTAAGTAGAAAAGATCGCTTCCGTTCTTGTAAGTAACTTTAACCGCATCTCTTAAGAAGAGAGAAGGCTTGCACCAAGCTCTATTACTGTACCCATGAGGACAGTTTCAATTAGGATAAATTACCTTATTTCATTCAATCTTTATTTCTTAAATCACAATTTATTTTTATAACATTAAATATAGATTAAACCCAAACTAAGCCTTTTATAATTATAGATTATTATCTTAAAATTAGATTGAGTATACGTGACGTAAACTACTATAAAACTTCCATTATTATTATTTTTTACTTTGTCTTTAATAAAACTATCAAACAAGAAATAAAAATTCTAAGAAAAATACTTGGTTCCAATATTAAAAATATTATCAGAGTTGCCAACCTCCGTAGCCGAGTAGGTAGCGTCTCGGCATTTCACGCAGAGGTCCCGGGTTCGAATCCCGATCAGGCACGACATCCTTTCATCCGCTACCAATTTCTGACTAGCTAATGATCAAAGCTTTTGATTTCCGCACGTTCATAACAAAAAAATTTCTTGCAGTCAGAAAGAGAAGGCTATTTCTTTGATCGTATTTTTACAACGAATAATAAATAAAATATTAAAAAAATTAATAGATCTCAATGAGATCAGAAGTGTAAAAAGAAGTATTTTAAACAGAGATATCCTTAGAAAATTAATTTATATTCATGAGTATTAAAAAATAGAAAAAGAAAAGGTAAACCAAAGAACTGGATCGAAAGAAAGGAGAAAAAAATGAGCCAAATTATGACTCAAAACAAAAAAAAAAAGCTAAAAAAATTATCTTAATTATTTTATACTTCATTAGATAACTTAACATTAGATAAACTACATTATCTAAACAGAAAAAAAGATTATGTTATTTTCAAATTGCAGCAGATAAATTAATAAATATTCTTATCTATTTCTTCCTTTAAAATAAGTAAATTTAAAAAATCTATTAACTTTAGCATTTATATAAACAAAAATTAACGGTATTTTAAAAATATAAAATAAAAGTTGCTAGCAAAATGATGTAGTGGTTAGCATGCTGGCTTTTAAATTATTTGGTCGCTGGTTCGATTCCCGGCAAAGATGTGACATTTTTTTAAGTATCAATTTATTTATCTGTACCTATAAAACTTGATATCCTGTCTGATTTATAATTAACGTTCATCAAAAACTACTGAAGATAAATTGATGAAAATTTATATATACATTATTCTTACCTTACGGTGTAAGCGTACACTAAGAAAGAATTTTTCGAAATTCTGAAAGTTAAGAGTTAAAATAAAGTATCACTGAATTTTAGTAATTTTTGAATTTCTCGATAACAAATAAATATATCAACTTAATTTTTGGGGTATGTAATCTTCTTGCAAATATTTAAAAATTAGTTTTTAGATTTTTCGAAATTCGACCTTGAAAGGGGTGAAAACCCGTCAAAATAAGTTTGAACAATGATTGCAAATGTTCCCACTACCCTAAATGAGATATAGACTGAATTTGGACTTGCAAATACTCTTCAGATTAATTTCTAAAAACCATCTTCCGGTTTTTTGAATTTCGATTTTTGAAGGGTGCGACGATGACGACACGGCGGCTCAACCAACACATCCACTACCGCTGTTGTTATGTGCCCGACGCGACTGGCTGCACCTGCCTCTGGTTACTTGACTAAAAAATATAAAATAAAAAAAATTATAAAATTAAAAAAAAAAAGATAAACGAAGTACGGTCACCTCCTACTGCGACCGTACCAGGTCACTATAATGACGTTTGACAGGTAATGCTAAGAACAAAGCAAATACATTTTTACTACGAAGAATGGGCAACCAGTTATAATTTTAAGATGGAGACTAACTATTTTAAAATCCGCATTCTTCAGATCAATCAAAGTTTCGGGTCCTGTACTGAACAAACTGTTGCTCTGAAGAAATCACAATTCACTGAAATTTTTTATAAATTGAACGAGCTAAAATTTTTATTTATCATTATTATTCTCACAAATATGAGTTTAGTTCACACTGGGCAGTCCAAGGGGCAGAGCCCCTGGCTAGACCGGCTAGTCATCCTACACAAATCATTAAAATACGTCCAAGATCGTATTTTAATAATAATGAACGGGGAAAAAATTCGTTAAGATAAAATTACTATATTACATATAATTTTTTAATTAATTAAGTTAATAATTTTTACAAAATACAATAACAGTAAATAGATCTTAAAAACATCTACGTCTAGGGTGGGAATGAAAAAAAGGGATATTATTTGTTAAAAAAATTATAGACATTATAGATCTCATTTTTATGTAAAATTAACGAGTAAATAATGACATAAGATGAAGAGTATTATAACATGCATAAAATAGATTAAAAAAATATGCTAATGAAGTTAGAGATTAAAACGTATATAATGAAATCATGATGATGATCATAATTATCATTAGTAACCACAAGTATAGGATCCAAAATCAAAATTCTAGATGGCAAAAGTTAAATCTAATTTCATCTTCCTGAACTGGAAGGTGAAGTTTAATCTTTATGCAATTTCATCGCATGTTAGGTGGCCTTAGAATACACATATGTGGTATGTAAAACCAAAGCATCCATGATATTCCTTTAGATAATATACGGACTAACATTAGCTCACAGCTCTTACTACAATATCTCTAATACAGCGATTTTCAACCTTTTTTAGTTCCATGACCCTCAAAAAATAAAAAAAATATATAATGAATATTTTGCGACCCTCCAACCCCAACCCAATAAAGCCCAATTAAAACTATTTAGCTGCGGCTGTTTGCTAAACTATGCGGTGAAATGAGCGAAAAGAAAATATCTCTGCTTTTCCATACAGAAGTCAGGTGGTTATCGCAGAGGAAAGTGTTAACCTTGTTATTGGAAATGCGAGATGAATTAATATTTTTCCGGGATAAACAAACGCCATTCTTAATGTTTTTACATTACAGAATAATGAGTAATGTTGTTGTTGATTTACTTAGCCGATGTATATTTGCATTTAAACGACTTGAATGTGAATTTACAAGGACGTGATAAAAACACTTTATTGACAGACAAAGCTCATGCTTTCCTTAAGAAGCTTGGTATTTGGATTATTCACCTTTAACGCAAATATTTTGGTATGTTTCCACTCACTTCCGATTATGCTGAGAAAAATTTGGATGAAGAAGACACTATTATTCACCACAATTTGGATAGCATGAAGGTGCATTTGCGTGAGCTAAAAATTCAGTTGGCGTAGTATTTCCCGGAAGATAAAATTGATTTCTCGAAGAGATGGGTATGGAATTCATTTAATGAAAACATTGTCGCAGTTGCTAAGTTACCAGTCGAGATTCACGAGCAGCAATAAATAGTTTTTTGGGTTAATTTTTTTTTAATTTTGCAAACATAATCTCATTTCAAAGCTCAAATTTCACATATTGAGCTCAACATGCGTGCATGTTTATCTTACGACTTAAAAAAAAATTTGTCCTAAAATTGTTGTTTACAACTTTGTTATTTTTTGAAAGGAGATTTGCAAAATATAAATTTTAAAAATATTTATTAATTTAAATAACGACATGTTTATTAGATTTTTTAAGCGGATAAAATATCCCAATTACAAAAAAAAAAAAAAAAAATAATAGCTATGGACAATTTCTTATCAGAAGATTATCACAAGAGTATTCATTTTTGAGTAGTATCTTTAATATATAAATTAAATAAAATAGTGACATAGGGAAACCCTGTAAGATACCATTATAAATTAAAAGACTCTTTGCACTTTTTTTTGCTACCTTATTTTAATTATTAGACAGAGCGTCCTGAGAGATGATGGCTAAACTAAGAGACAAATTGAAGATATCAAAAAAAACAAAAATGTTCATGTGCAGAAGAAATGATCTATCTCGCTTCATCTTCTATTTATCCGCGATTCTTTGTTTTTTTTTTTTTTAAATGTATTTCCTAAAAATGGATTGAAATTATTTTAATGTACACGTACCCAATAACATCTACAAATAAGTTTGAAAAGGTTACTCTAAAAAAATACAAAAAAAAACAAAAAAAATTACAAAAATATATTTGATTACATATAAAAAATTATTTTTTAAAAAAAACTTTTATTTAATTAATATTAATATTAACATTAATAAAAAAAGGAAACAAATTAGAAAAACCCTCTAAAAAGTGAAAAAGAAGATATAAATCAAATTGAGAATTTTAAGCATAAAAAATATAATATATTAACAAATATATTATTTTATTGAAATCGATTGACAAACACCTGAGATATGGCTAAAATTGATAAGTAGATTGACAAAATTATTCAGTCTGACAATTTAATGCCAATATTCACTTCTTTCACTAATTTAATTAATAACAGGTTCCATTATTGATAATAATAATAATAATAAAAGAGTATAATTTTCAGTACTTGTCAGTATGATTTTTGCGACCCACTTTAACATTTCAGCCATATCTCAGCTGTTCATCAACCGATTTAAACAAATGAGATCTCATTTTGGTAAGGTGAAATTTTCAAGTTTATTTATTTTGTGGAAAATGTTTTTGAATACAGATAAATCAGATTTAATTAAAATATCTGAATCCGTCCTTAAGAAAAACGTTTTTATTAATAAAAAATAAATTACAAACAAGAAACCCAAAATGGAGGATATAGTAAGAATTAAACGAGATAAGGTATTATTCATCCATATGAATTTTTTTATTTATTTTGAGGTCATGAATCAGTTCGATATATACAGTCAATTCCTCCGAGATACTGTGAATAATTCCCGGACGTTTCCTCAATGGTATTTCCCGAACGACCGAGATCCCGAATAACAAAAAATTCCAGTGCCCTTTTCCCGAAGGTTTTGTTCCCGAAAATAAAAAGAAATTATATTTTAAAAAATAACCACAACTGTAAGTAAAATTTCGGGATATTTATAAAGAAAAACGTAAAAATTTGAAAAAAAATTATAAAAATCAGTAAATACAATACTGTGTGCAAGAGCTTAAAGATATTCGAGTGGACGTAGCTCATTCTCTGAATATTTTTCAACAATGTTTTGAATGCGCTTTTGAATTTTCTGTCATTTCTTCTTTGGCCCAACTTTAACGACTCTACCTAAGCTTGGTTTAACAATTTAATTTCGCTATCTGCTTGTTCCTTAGCGAAATTCCTTTTAGTTGAAATATGCCGTCGCCGAACTCTTCTTAAAGATTTTTTTAAATTCTCTCGCTCATGTAACTGGATCAGTTACCAAAACTAGAAACTTCAAAACTTCACTAGATACTGCAGCTAAACCCGCCCGTAAGATCTGCGGAGGTGGTTGTTTGAGATGCTCCTAAGCTTGATGTTTCAATGTGTATCTTGTAACTTCGGCCTCAGCTTCCTCTTGATCGGGTAGATGCTGGTGTCGTGATTGATTAGGGCCTTTTAAAACGACTCCATTCAAACTAGTGACAGCATGAGCGGTGTATTTCTTCATTCGCAAACGCTTACAATCTCAGGAAATATTGCACTTGTTCCTTTTTGACCGCAAGTAGACGTATCCGTCGATAATTAATTTTGTTTCACCCAAAACTGTTGCTTGAGCCATTGTAAATACTATAAATTAACTTGCAAATGCGAAAAAATGTAGTTACATAACATAGAAAAAATTGTGTTAAACAGCAGTGTCAATATAAATCTGAATGGTACGATGGAGATTAGATCGAAAACAATAATTTGCATAATTTGAATGATTCAGAAAACAGTATACTCCAGTATATTCCGATAAATGTTTATTCAGGAAATATTCGGGAATTTTCCTTCGGGAAAAAGATCAAAACGAATGTCTATACCGAAAAATGATCATTGGAGAAATGACTTTCGGGTAAACGTTTGGCAACGACTGTGAATATACGTTTAATTATATTTAAATTTTTGTAAATAAATTAGAAAAAAATATTTACGCTGTACAATATCCTGGGTAAGCTTTTATAAACCACATCAGAAGTTAGAATATATACTGTACCTTAAATATTTTTCTACGAGTAATAAACAAATTGAAATTAAAAATTTTAAAATAATCATTTATCAAATTAATAAATAAGATTTCCAAAACATTAGAAAGTAATAACTTAATTTTAAGAAAACAAGAAAAATAAAACTTCAGATGAAAAGCAAAGAGAATAGATTTATTCTTTATAAAGTTACTACATACGTAACCTTTAATAAAAAGTGAAAAATTTTTAAATTTATGTAATCATTTTTTTTATTTCTTATTCCTCGATTTTTTAAAGTTTACATCATATTTTTATTTATGTCAAATAAATTGACAAAACTAAAAAATATTTACTTTCTATCATACCGTAAAATAATTTTATTTGAAATATAAACTTGCGATTTAAATGTTAAATATATACATACATAAAAACATATGTTAAAATAATCAAAAACTTTTTTACGTTTTCAGTGTTGAGTATTTCCTTTAAATATAACATTTTTCCAGAGATTAAAATTGAATTCTCATTTTATTCTAACCATTAGTTATTTAAAATAAACCATTAGTTATTTAAAATAGTAACATAATAAATTTTACGTAAATTTGTTAATCTAGATATAAGTTAACACATTACTATTATTGTAATTATCTACTCATTGTTGTAGATTAAATGTAAACAAATTAATATTAAAAGTAAAATATCTTTGATTTGGGAGCATCGTTTAATCGTAGAATAATGTCTTATTTTCTAACCAATTTCAAAAATTGGTTAGAAAATAAGTCCGCACTCAAAAATTTAATAATTTGTACATGAATCTTGAAAAATACATAAACAAAAACGATGGTATTCTGAGCTGCTGTGATGTTGTTACAACCACAGATTCCGGCTAAAGAAAGCCAATTCAACATTTTACAACGAACGTAATTTTTTTAAAGCCTGATATTTTAGGAAAAAAAAAATTGTTCGAAGTTCTGGATTTAATATGTTGTAGTAATACGTTGAAAAATGTTCAGTTTACTGATCTCGAATAGGCAAGATTTCGCATACATAATTTCAAACCTAATTTTTAAGAAATGCCATGCAATAAAATATTTGGTGATCCACATCGATAGATTTTTCATGTCGCCTACCGTGGTAGGCGACACGATTAAGCGGAACCGTCTCTTTCATTTGTAAAATTTTAGGTTTGAATCTCGGCTAGATTGGTAATTTTATCATATGCTATAAAATTATAACAAACAAAAGAAGAAGTAAAAGATAGCTGTAATTGGATGTAAGCCTGTGGTAACTGGATTAGAATGAATAAATAAATGAAAAACTGAATCCCTTAATTTTATGTTATATTCACTAAATTTGACCAAATTAACAATACAAGAGGAAAAAAAACCGGGAAATAATAACTTTTAAAGCACCAGTTGACTCACTCATATGGTTGCAAGCGTCTATTACAGCTGTTCATTTATTGTATATTAAACACCGTTATTTTCTTTTATTATTATTAATAAATATAACAACAACAAAAATTATTTATATTTTTTACGGATATTAAAATTTAATTTTGCATTTTTTATTAACGAAATTTTCAGTTATAATTAAATTTAGTCATAAACTCTCTATTATTTTATCGTCTATCTCATTCTCTTTATGAATTTATTTTACAATGGTTAAGACTATAAACAAGAACAAATCCGCAAATATGAAAAAAGACGTACGTATTCATAGCGAAGATAAAAATGTTTTTAGTAATATTATTAAATATTTTATGAATAAAAAAAGTAGATTATTTCACTCGTAAGGTATTAGTTTAGATTTTTTCCTCATGCAAAGTTAATTTGGTTACACTGTAGATGGGTGTTGATCGCAGCGATGTGCCGATTAAGTCCAGATGCAATTTTAATTTGGTCATGCAGTACAATTCGAGGAATCACTCTAAAAATAAAACCTTATATTTTGAACCACTTTTGATTTAAGTAAAGCCACTTTTTTAATTTTAATCTAGGATTTTATAATCTTATATTTGAGATAATTTTTGTTTCAGTTTTCAAAAATTCAAAATTTGTCATTTAAAAAGTCCTAAATCTCTGACGTATTTACTTTCTTTCTATAATAGATACTTACTGAATTTGGAAAAAATGATGTAATTAATTCTGTGTTTTGACTAATAAAAATTAAGCTTAATTGATCTTGAGATATATCAGATGTTTTTTTTTTTTCATCTGGATTAGTGCTTTCATAATCGGAGGTTCACTATTACATTTTAAATCTAATATTTTATTAAATGAAATCTAATATCATATAACTGAACTATTTTAAGCCTTAGGCTATATTTCTTCACTAATATAATAAAATAATGATCTTAAAAATAATTAATAAAAAAGTAGAATAAAATTTAAGCAACAGTTATCAATAAATAATCACTTTCAGTCTACTTTATACAATGAAAGATGCATAAATGAACGTATATGAGTACATACGGTTTGTTGCAGTAATCGGTTTGATAGATGTGGTAAATAAACGAGAACCCATTCAATTGAAGCCTGAGGCTAATGCGGTAACGACTACTGTTATCAAATTAACACAATGGCACAATTTTAAACAATGTACATAGTATTTGCCTCAGTGTAGTACAGCTAAACAGACTACACATAAATGTGTTTTGTTAAACAAGGAAATAAATTTTATATATTTTAAATTATTATTTTATAGACTAATTAAAAATCTAGCTTAAAAATTAGAATAGTTTATTTCAAGATTAAAGCAATTGGATAGTTTAATTAACTCTAATATTAATCTAATTACGACTTTTGGAAAAATTAAATTAAAAAAGGAGAACAAATCGATTTACAAAAAACCTAATAAAAAGTAAAAAAAAAAACTTTTAAATCCTCTTCTAACACACTTTTTCAGTCGAAAAAAATCTAGACACCTGAACAAAACTTAATAATCTTTTATTTGGTAATAAGATTACCAAAACAAAACCACCTGAATGAAAAAAAAACCATCTCGAATAAAAAAAAAAGTTATATTTTTTTCCTTTTGAACTTGCATCATGAAAAAAAATAAGTAAAGCGCTGAAGAGAAATTATACAAATAAAAAACTAACAACATTGAGCTAAGCCTATGCGAAATATAGGAATAATATTCTTCTACATCTTTCTTTTAAGAAGTTCCGAAATATGATTTTCTTGACGTTTTACGTGACAATAATTTAATTAATTGAATGATTACAATCTTTATAATACTATGATATAACAATCTATAACTAAAATTACGACTCTATTCGGTGACTGGCCGGCACTATTCTTGAGCTCAATGAAAATAACTGTGTGGCTTATTACAATGTTATGAAATTAAACATATAATTATAATAGACATATAAGTTAATTATTTTTCACAAAACTTCTGATATCGGTAGTATTGGAAGACAAGCGATACGTACACAAAACTGTCAGTTACGGTAGAAATAGTTTTGTTGCCCTGAGGTAGATAATCCCCACGTCCGGAACACAACATCTACGTTCCACGTCCAGGGCGGCAACAATTGTACTCACGTACATTACATATAGCCGGCTAACGGGGTTCCGAGTGTTGTTCTAGGATACTTTCATTTTCGGCCGAATTACTTCTACAGGCTGAACTTCAGGACTGGATTTCGCGGCCACCTGCAGGTACGAAACTTTTAACGACTATGGACATCGATTGATACAACCTTTAGAGCTGGCGATGTGGCGGCCACGGTCGAAGTTATTTGCAGGTATAACGGAAGCCTTTCGTTGTCCACATGCCCCCCGCGATGGCAAGCATGTAGTTAAGGTGCCCATGATTTTCGGGGCATGGGAGCCCTGAAAACCTCGGTGTGTAGGGGCCTGGAGTCAGTGTAGAGACTGCGCATCCGCTCTCTGCTAAGACATATGCTGATTCCACCGGAGTACCGGAACGGACCTCCAGGGTTGGTAGCCCTGGAGTGGGGGTGTATCCCGGTGGCTAGCCTTACTACAGAAGGGAGATCGGTCTTCAATGCAAGTTGAACAACCAAACGTGGCAGAGGGTTCACGGAAACACCCTCGTCTAGAACCAGCCGTTTCGCCTGAGGCGAAACGCCGAAAGAGTGCAGAATCACGAAGAATAGAAGTTGAGGCTGTGCAGGAAGTAAAAACCCTGCAAAAGGTCAGCTACTTCGAAACAAAGAAGATTGTTAACGCCCGCAGGCCTAGAGCAACAACAACTTATGCTCAGGCTGCGGCTGCCGTTCCTGTTCCTGCTCTAGTTGCTGTCGATGAAAGTCAACTCATCAGTAAACTTGCTCCGACTTTGGCTAATATGATTGAAAGAATTATTGATAATAAAATGAAACCTATCAATAGTAAAGATCCTACAAAGCCAAAGATATTAGTACATCCTCCTGAAGATAAAACACCGAAAGTTGCTATTGTTCTGAAGAAAACGGACGCCAAAGCAGAAAGCCAAGTCCGTCTTAGTGAGATACGTATTGATAAACCGAAAGTAACAGCTACAGAATCTGTTATGGAGGCTCCCAAGCCTCCTGCAACTGAGGTGGCCTCTAAACCCCAGAGGCCACAAAAAAATCACACAGGGGGGGCAAGTTTTCCCGCTTCCACAGGCGGTGACCGGTTCTACCCCCGTGTGGGGGGGCGGCCAGGTTGCCGCCTCTCAATCGGCGCCTGAAACCGGCGCCGATCCATATCCGTCGTCGTCGGCGGCTTCGATGGTCTCCGATTCGGAGACCGGAAGCTACACGGGCGACGACGTTCTCCGCGAACACGAAGCTGTTCGCAGTATGGAGAAAAAAAGAAAATAAGGTTGGCCAAAAGGAAAACCTAGGTAATAATTTAATTTAAAATCATCGAGTCGATTATACAATGGAACACGAATGGATGTTTTTCAAACATCCATGAGCTCCAACGCTTGGTACATGATGTAGACCCGATTTGTATATGTCTGCAAGAAACGCATTTCAGCCGAAATGAAAATTTTAAATTAAAAGGATATGATACATTTCGGCGAGATCAACCGCCAAATATTAGAGTTAGAGGTGGAGTAGCCATAATAACATCGACCAGAGCTACCGCCGAAGCTGTTGATCTAATTACAAACCTGCAAGCGGTCGCCATTAGAATGAAGCGTCCGCTTCAGGTCACAGTTTACAGCATATACTTGCCGAATTTTGATTGGAATAAGGATGACATAGCAAGATTAATTTCTGAGCTTACCCCACGAGTTTTACTGGTGGGTGACTTTAATGCTCATAATTCTCTCTGGGGATCGGATCGAGTAGATCCCTGCGGAAGAGAATTGGAAAGGTTCCTGATGAATTCTGAACTATGCTTTTAACGATGGGTCGGGAACCTTTTTCAGTGCCAGAGATGGATCGACGTCCTGTATAGATCTTGCACTGATAAGCGGATCGATTGCACCGAGATACAGCTTCCATATTTTAGACGATTTGCATGGAAGCGATCATTTACCGATGCAAATTGTAACTGATGTTACAAGAAAAATATATCCCATCTCTAAAAGATGGTTGTTTGAAAAGGCAGACTGGACGAGCTTCACAGCTGGAACGATACTCCCTGAAACAACTGGAGTTATCGGGGACGATGTCGACGCTATAACAAATGCGATACTTGAGTCGGCATCAGCATTCATTCCCAAAACATCTGGGAAACTTACGAAACGACCGGTTCCATGGTGGAACGAAGAAATAAGTGAAGCTATTAAAAGAAAGAAAAGAACTTATAACGCCTTCAAGAAACGTCCTACCCTACAAAATGTTATTGCTTTTAAAAAATACAGGGCATACGAAAAACGTCTCATGATTGACTCGAAGAAACAATCCTGGCAGCAATACGTGTCATCCATCGACAGAATCACTACTGCATCAGATGTTTGGAGGAAAGTGAAGGCGATTTGTGGGCGTAAAAGTTTTGTGCCCATAACTAGCCTTCAAGATGAAGATGGAATTACGGACACTCCAAACGAAATTGCAGAGCTATTGTCCAATCACTTCGAGAAGGCCAGCAAAACGGCCAACTACGAGGAAGGTTTTCGAATTAAAAAAGAAGAACTCGAAGGTCTACTAAATTTTAGAACTAAGTATAATTACTCATATAATGTACCATTTAAAATGGAAGAATTCGTGAAAGCGTTGGAAAAAGCAGGCAACACAGCTGCTGGTCCGGATGAAATCCATTATAATATGATCAGGCAGCTGAATACCACTGCAAAACGTAGATTATTAGAACTTTATAGTCAAATGTGGCGGGATGGAATGTACCCGCAGCAGTTGAAAAAAGCTCATGTTGTTCCAGTACCAAAGAAAAATAAAAATTTAACAGATCTCAATAGCTACCGTCCTATTTCCTTGACTTGTGCTATAGGAAAAATACTCGAAAAAATGATTAATAATCGGCTCGTCTGGGTTTTAGAAAAAGAAAACCTGATATCACCATATCATGAGCGGTACCTTGTTTATGATCGCCATTAATAAATTGATATTAGCCATTCCAGTAGAAATCAGCAAAAGCGTCTATGTTGATGATTTGGCAATTGTGTATGCCAGCAACAAGACTGCTATGGTGAAATACAAATTGCAACGAGCGATCAACGCTCTAAATGAAGTTGCGAGGAATAATGGATTCCAATTTTCATCAGAAAAAACGTGCTGTGTACACTTCTGTAGGAACAGAATTCCTCATCAAAGTCCTACGTTGACAATCGGCAATGATCCAATACAATGTAAAGACAACGTGAGATTTTTAGGACTGGTATTGGATAAATCCCTTACATGGGAATACACATACAGGACTTGAGTGTTAGATGCAAAAAAGCACTAAACATTATCAAATGTTTATCGAATATTAATTGGGGCTCAGATAAAGAGATATTGTTGAGACTGTATAAGGCATTGGTTCAATCGAAACTAGACTACGGATGTATTGTATATTTATCCGCTAGGAAGTCGCATTTAAGAAAGTTAGACGTAATTCATAATAGCGGAATTAGATATGCGACAGGCGCTTTCCGCACAAGTCCGGCGGTTAGTCTGATGTCTGAAGCCGGAATAATGCCAGTACATTATAGAAGAGAGATCCTTTTACTAAGATACGCAGCAAATATATGGGCTTATCCCGCCCATATAAATAATAAACTTTTCATGAATCATCCAATGGCTGCAGTATATGAACGTCGTGCTACCTATTCCAGACCAGCCGGAATTAGATACCACGAATTAAGAAGAAAATACGAAATTGCTATTCCAGATACAATAGCAATTTCCACAAGAGAAATTCCGCCATGGCTTTTGCCGGCAGTAAATACAAGGTTGCATCTCTCTCAGGGAGAAATAAAAAAGAAGCCAGCAGTGATCATCCAACAGGAATTTTTGGCAACCGTCAGTAGTTACGAAGAACATATTAGAATTTATACTGACGGTTCTAAAACCGAACATGGTGTTGGATGCAGCATATATGTAAATGGAGAAGCCCATTGTTGGAAACTGCCGGATATAGCCAGTGTTTATACGGCAGAACTTACTGCCATTCAGCAAGCTCTTCGCTTCACAGAACATTATTGCGAAGAGAGAGTGCTAATTTGTTCCGATTCCCTAAGTGCACTTGTTGCAATTCGGAACAAAAACATTAAGGATGTCCTAATTTCAAACATTCTGTCTATTTTATACGTTTTAAATCAACGAAGACAGCGATACGTATTTGTATGGACTCCAGGGCATGCTAGTATTACAGGTAATGAGAGCGCAGACGAAGCTGCCAGAAAGGCAACAGTCTGCGATGTTTTGGATTCATTTCCTGTAAGAGTGGCAGATGTTTAAAACTGTCTAACTAACGTAGTTAAAAACAAGTGGAATACTGAATGGAGGAGTTTAAATACAAAATTAAACTCAGTTAAAACTTCATATAATTTGGAAAAGCGACTTTAAGTTGACTCTCCGAGAACAAGTAGCTGTGATCAGACTTAGAATCGGTCACACGCGATTAACAAATGCGTATTTGTTAACCGGCGAAGAGAGACCAATGTGCGGTGTTTGTAATAAAACACTGACAGTCAAGCATCTGATAGAAGAGTGTACCATATATGAGGACCTCAGAAAGAGGTTCCGTCTTAGAAAAGATATTACTGCTGATCTGGATAATAGAAATGAAGAAATGATAGTTGCATTTTTACATGCCAGTGGACTCCTTAAAAGTTTGTAAAAATGAAAATATAGCTGTGATAAAAGAATCTCTAAGCGATAGTTTTATATAGATTTATATATAAGAGAGTCTCGAAGCGTGACACGTATATTAACGGGAGGTAGCCCTCTTGCCTAGGCCATCCTGGCTCGTCTGCATTCAAGAGCAGTGAGTCGGGGTGTGTCCAATGATGGCATGGGGGACCCTCAAGGGTAAACTGAGGGCGCGAGGCTATGGGTAAGTGCAATGGATGCGGTTCTGGTCGCCCCGAGGGTGCTTAAACAAACCATAAACGAGACACGTAGAAAAACGGAAATGGTATTGTATCTTGTATTTTTAATTTCATGGTCTTTTGAGAACCTTATCTTAAATTTTAATATCGGGGCCCTTTACACCCCGTAAGTGTTGTGTTTGTCCTTGTCTTTTGTGTCTTAATGTTTCGTGTAGTTTGTGCTTTAAAATAAAATGTAAGGGCCCTTTACACCCTTACATATGACGATCCTGATGGTGATACTAATTTCTTTCTAAGAACGTGACGAGGGCTAATGACCTTAGTAGTCGATGCCCAAAAAAATTCAAGAAAAAAAAAATAGTTTTGTTTTCTCTAACCAGTCTTCCACCTACTGCCGGGTCTGGATGTGTGTGTGTGTGTGTGGAGGCAAATTACATTACCGCTACTGGATTGCCAGGCCTGTCGTAACTGCAGACGTAGTGCAATGTAAATACACCGGTGAGGATGTATCATTAAAAAGATTCAGGTCGACCACTGTTGACTACCTTTACAAGGACACGAAATTTACTACTTTCTACTTTGAAAGGCAGTAAAAAAAAACTCTCGACTTTGAAAATCAGCTGATTTTGCTATTACGAGTTTACCCACTAGACTACCCCGGCGGGTATAGATATTGTTTCAACAAATAAATTTACCAAAATGGAGTGGATTATTAGTAATGGAGCCAAACAAATGAAAAATAATGGTATTTTGAAATTGGCCTTCGTGACCATGTAACTTATCGTTTCAAAAGACATTTGCTGATTTTATCAATAATAAGTGCAAAAGATTAGTAAATAATAATTGCACTAAGTTATAAAATAATGCTATATCTCCCGATGTTCCAGTCGAGAGAGGATTGCATCATGGTGGAATAGGAAGCTGTCCGGCGTGAAGAGGGTTGTTTGTCGTTTGCAGAGAGCTTGTCAACGTGAGGATGATCCGGAATGACGGGCAGTCGTTGCTGATTACAGAAATGTGATATCTCATTACTTACATAAAGTCCGGACTGCGAAAAGGGACCCCTGCCGTTCTTTTGTTCATGAGCAGGGGAACAGGGATCCATGGGGCGTAATTTATAGGGTCTATAGACAAAAACGACGAAAGCGTCGTTCTCGTCTTCTGTCTGCTCTCTCACCTAATAGATTCTGGGATATATCCTCAATGCGGGCAATTGGATGACACCTACCATGTTCTTTATGAGTGCACAAAATACGAGTTAATGCGCACGGAGACTATCTGTCGGCTTGATCTTATCGGGTCGGCGTTGGATCTCCGTGTAAACTGGAGGAGTCAGGCCGAATGGGCAATAGTGGACAGTTTTATAGTGTACTTAGCAAAGGAAAGGATTGCTGAGGGGCTCTAGGAGCTTTGCTTGGATTTCCCCTGTATTCTGTTTTAGTTGATGTTTTGTTTTATTAATTATTTTTTGTTTTTGTCCATTGTTTTGTTTCAATGTTCCTGTGTTGTTATTATTGTTCCGTGTAATATTTTTACGTTTCGTGTAGTGTGTTGAACTCACTTTTACCTTCTGCAGGTAGGTAGTTCAGTTCCTTTGTTTAGTTAGGTCCTTTCAGTCTTGCTTCAGACTCGGTGAGATGTGTTTTGTTTTGAGTTCATTATATACTAGTACACCGATGGGAATGTCACTCGTGGCATCCTGGCCGAGACGGACTGGAATATGTCAAAAGCCGAGGTTTCGAAGATGATCTCCGGTAAAGCCCATAAGGACTTTGAACGAAGGGGGTGGCGGAGGGTGTCTTCCCCTACGAGGGTCAGGATGCTATTTTCAAACTTTCTACATTTTTTTACTCATTTTATATTTTATAGCCTCCTATATATATATTTTTTACTAAATACGTTGAATATTGTCATAGGTATAATATTGTTTATGTGTACATATTTTTCTGAGCACGCACAGGTGTGTGCGAGCAAAAAGTACAATCAACACTGTAGAACATACAAATAACAAGTTCTTTATCACATTATTCGCTACGTTCATATATTCGTAATTCGATATTACCATAGTACATCTGGCAACATTGTTATCCGTATGACCAATGCTTTTTTGTAAATTTTGTAAACACTATAGAAGAAAACTATTATGAAATCACCATAGGAACTTCTAAACAATTTTAAAATATCATCGAAATCGATCCATTTTGTTCTGAATAAGGTTTCAACATAAAAAAATACAAATAAAAGAAGAAAAAAAGGTGGATTTGTAAAATCTTCCACCTTGTTGATTAATTTAAATATTATAAAATTTTCAAAAATATAAAGTAATAATAATATTACATCAATTTACTAAAAATAATCCCTGTTAAACTTCATAATATTTTCTCATTACTGAAATATGAATTTGAATATGTTACATATTTTTCGTTTCTTTCTATAAAAAAGAAATAAATTAAAAAAAAAAAAAAAAGAAATAAAAGCGATGATTGTTAAAATTATGAAGTAGGCGTATATAATCCTGATACAAAAGAGTACACGCCTACGCTTCGAAATAAAACATTTAAATATGAATTTTAATTCTATTATTTAAGGTTTAATATAGATTACTTAGCGGTTCGTGGAAATGTTCAATATATCAACGATATCATAAAATTAAATTTTTCTTTTATTAAATAAATAGACATTTATTTTAAATATTTTTCTTGGTTATTTCTCACTGCATAGGGTTTCAATAATCCTACGTATTATGATATAAATAAATTAAAAGTTAATGAAAATGATAAATATGTATGGTATTTATATGGAGTAAAATGTACGGGTTGATAGGAAGAGTTTGTAGTTCTAACGCACCCAATAAGCAGATATTTATACAGATATATCAGTATATATTTAAAAAAAAATATTATTACTTTGCTGCAATAAAGACATAGTAAATATTAATTTTTAAACAAGAACAAAATTTTAATTATAAATGAAAATAACTAACATACGGTAAAAAAAGCTGTGCGTGACTTTTTCGGCTACGCTGGTCAAGCATGCACAGGTTTTCATTTTTTATCTTTCTATTTTGTAATTTGTAAAATTTTTCTAAAAACATATTCATATAGAGGTTAAGCTTAAGTAAAGTTTTTTCTAAATCTAATATCCCACGCAATAAACACTAAAAAACATAAAATAATATATTCAAAAAACCTTTTGCATTTTAGGGGGAGGATCTATAATTTTAAAAATAACTATATTCATATCTTGATAGATCTATATATTCGTATGAAGAATAAACTTTCAAAATATGTTTGACAAATATTTAAACCGAAGGAGGAATAACAGAAAAACATAAATTTCAATTTTAGTATGTGAGAGGGTTGATCTTTTTGAAAAAAACTTTTTTTCGATTATTTATAAAGTGCGGTTGGAAAGTCGCTGAGCAATATGCTTTAGAATTATGTAGTGCATTCTGTTCTTTTGGCATTAGGTTGGTTGCCCTGTGGGTTCGTTAGGTGTTGCTCAGTAATAAAGCAAAATGCCAGTTATTGAATCGTGATTGAACCTGCTACATTTCGTTTCATGTTGTTTCGTATGTCGGAATCAGTAGTTGCGAGAAACGTAATGGTTCTTTCGGTAGAGAAACTGATTTTTCTCGTTGAACAGGATTTTCGTGAAAGTGATAAGTATACTGGATTTGAAGCACAAGTTTTATGAAAAGATTCCAAATACTCTTTCTCACCGCGATGCAGTTCGAACTGTTATCGAATAAATTCGGGCAACAGCCTCAAGACGTTGCTTGAAGTGGAGGATCACCTAAACTAAACGTACAGAAGCTGCTTCATATTTCGGATGCTATGGTCGAAAGTCCATAAAAGTAAATGCGTAAGTTAGCAAAACAACAAGATATCGGCCTTCTACGATACATAGATATGTAATAAAAAAAACTGAAACTTCTCCCCTACAAAGTAATGGTGTGTTTAAGAACTGAAACCTACAGATCATGCCAAAGGACTAAACTATTGTCGACGGTCTAAACGTTTTATTGACCAAAATTCCGGGTGTATCCTCGACATTATTTTTTTTACAGATCAAGCGTGGGGTTTCATCTTGGAGGTACATTATTTCACAAAATACACGACTGTGGTCGACAACTAACCGTGAATGACACGAACAATATTTACACGAAACGAAAATTGGAGTCTGGATCGGTGTGAGCAGAACGCGCATTATGGATCCAATCTTTTTTGAAAATACAGTTAATAATGATCGTTATTGCCCTGTTTTAACAAATTCCATTAGTCACTTAACAGAAGTGGAACTCAATCACCATTGGTTCTAACAAGATGGCGCTATAACGCACACATCTAACAGGTCAAGGTCGTTTTTACGAAATGACTTTAGTGAACGAAGCATTTATTCAAGGGTTTTGTGGCCTGCACAATCGCCCGATCTGACTCCTCCAGATTACTCCTGTACGGGCAGTGAATCGCAGCAGACCACGCATGATTGGAGAACTAAAAACCGCAATAACGGCGTGCGCGCAGACATTCCAGTTCATTAACTAGTTAAAATGTTTGACAACAAACTGAAACGTGTGCAGTGTTGTATCGATGTTGCAGGAGATCATTTTCAGTACCATTTATAAACTATTCCAGTTATTGTTATACTCCTTTCTATAAAATAATTAAATAAAAATACAAAGTAGTTACGAAAATTTCCTCATTACAATTCCATAGTTCATTCCAGAGCACAGCAACTTTCCGAACGCATTATATATAAAGTTTAGGTAACAAATTTGCTTTAATTCTCTCTAAAATGCCTCGAAAGGAAATCAAAGTTTTTTCGTGATATCCTTCCCACATCTTAACAAATTTTGAAAAAAATTAATATGATCATTGCCTCGTATATAGAAGTATTTGAGCCAAATTTGAAGAAAATCGGTTTGGTTAAAACTGAGATATAAGGCCAAAAACATTGCGAAAAACGTATGTACGTAGGCACATACATATGTATTTTTGGTTTAGATAAACTAGTCTCACCCCAAAACATAATGATTTGCAAAATATCTGTTACCCCATTTTTGACAAGATCACCATACTTTTCCCTTTTATATAGATATTCTAGCCCATTGCTACATTCGCTGGAAAAGTAAAAAGGACCATAAATGCAACATTGTTTGTTTTAAAACGCAATACTCGTGTTTATGTATAAAAGTAATAGGATATAATTTTAGAGTTTTTTTACAAATGATTCACACAAGAATTAATCAAACGGTAAATTTCAGAATATAAAATGTGTTCGCATAAGTTAATAAAAAAAATCCCCTTCGGCACGCCTCAAGGTGGCGGTAGATTTCTTCAATTAAGGGATAAAAAAGATTTTCACCTTAAAATTAAGAAAAACTTCAAATTTACTCAAAAAGGCAATAATTGCATGTGAAAAAAGTTTCACATGTTTAGCATACGATAAGCTCCATCTTCTTACAATTTAAGCAACACTTTGGTCATTCCTTGCCGTAAGGGTTGGTCATATCAAAAACTGTTTCCGACAAAGGTTTTAGGTAATGTTTAGAGGACTAACGACCACTTTAAACCGATTCGATACTGTGCCTGTTAAGGGAGGTATGATGTTTATTGTCTTCAAAAAACAGATTTTTTCCATCCCCTGGGCCAATGGTTGGTGATATAAAAAAAAAAATTTACTTAGATGATTTTAGGCCCTTATCCAAAGAATAGCAGGAACTTTAAACAATTTCGATATTTTACTTAATAAGAAAGTTATAGCGATATTTTTTTTTTATTCGAAAAAGCCCCCCATTACAATTCCCATTTCCGATTTTGGCCGTTTACAAACTCGACCGAGATTTTCGGATAAGCTATTTTTAAGGAACAATTTGAAAGTGATTGGCGCTAAATTACGGAATTTATACAAATATATATTTATATATAAACATTTGAGCTGACGGTGGTTTTGAGGTCTGGGGGATGTGAAACGCGAAGATATGTCGAAATTTTCCGGAAGCCGAATCATGGTACCCATTGCAATAGGTAGCTTTCTTATGAAATCTGCCTAAAAAATTAGACCTCAAAAATATAATTAAATCAACTATTTTATAATTCGGGGGTTTTTGCTCATTTCCAACCCCTTACAACTAGATAATTCATTAGGTTTGAGAAAAAGATATTTTAATAAAAATAAAAACAATGTTTTACTTTTAATTATTAAAGATCTTTTACTGGTTTTAAATAAAAGTCCTTTTAAAACTATGACCTCGTTTATATTAAACATCGGACCTTTAATTATTAAATATCATCGTTATTTTTAAGTCATTTAAATATAAAGTGATGCGTTGGTATTAAAGCGTAAGCTGCCCTATCCTATTCGAATTGTATTATAATATAATATTAAATTTAAATATGTTTTTCATATTATAATTTATTATAAGCGTGTCATTAACGTGCATTATTCATATTTTTTATAAATTTTGTTTTTATAAGATAGAAATTTTTAATATTATTACGTTATATTAAATGAAATATTTTATCTATTTATTTTTAAATGGATAATTTAATTTTTAAATAGCAAATGTAATAATATTTTTTTATTAATTTAGACCGGAACACTCGTTTATAATTCTATTTTATAATATGTCGATATTAGAATATAAACTCCAACAAATATATAAATGTAATTTTTTACTTCAGGTTGATTTATCTTTTTTTCTGTTTAGCTCCAGAACTACCGTAAGGTATTACTTCAGAGGAAGAATGAGGATGGTAGAAATGTAAATGAAGTGTAGTCTTGTACAGTCTCAGGTCGACCCTACCTGAGATGTGTGTTTAATTGAATCCCAACCACCAATGAACACTGGTATTCACTCTATCTAGTATTCAAATCGGTAAAAAAGTTCTTCGTGCCTTTGCTAGGATTTGAATCTTAGAACTTTCGACTTCGAAATCAGCTGATTTGCGATGACGAGTTAACCACTAGACCAACCCAGTGGGTTTATCAATTAAACCTGCTATTCTTCAAAATCTGCGAAATCGAATTGTTACAGCAGTGAATTCAATAACCAGTTACCAATAAAAATAATTTGGGACCAATTAAAATAATTAACTCTTATTTATAATGAGGATGTAAAAATCGAGTATTGTGATAGCGAAAAATTTCGGTTTTCAGATTTCAACGGAGATTTCCATTTAACCATCACTGAATCCATTTTGACTATTTTCGGCGAGATACATACGGACATACGTATGTCCGTATGTATCTCGCATAACTCAAATACGATTAGGAGTAGAATGTTTAAATTTTGGATTTAGGACTGCTGTAACATCTAATTGTGCACCTCCTTTTTTGATTGCAATCAACTGGATCAAAAATGTCCAAAAAAGCCCAAAATCAAAAAAAATTGGATTTTTAAGTTTTTCTTAACTGCAGTAATGTACGCCATTGAGAGCTTTTCAACCATATATTATAAGCGGTACTTATTTTCATTGGTTCCAGAATTATAGCCAAATAAAATTTTAATTAATGAAAATTTGTCTTTTACAAGAGAAAGGTACATCGGTTCGAATCCGATTTCATTTCCTTTTTTTTTTTTTTAATGAAAAGTAAATAAAATTTTATTTCACTAATAACTTCTGATTTTTTCATATTTTTTTTTATTGTTATTATTGAATTATTATTTATTGTAAAACTTTTTTTTACAATCAGAGGTTAATAATTATTAATAAATCAATATAATTAAATTAAAAAAAAAAGTGTAAATAATATTTTCACCGGTGCTAAGAAGGGGATAAAAAAATTTCCACCTTAAAGTTAAGAAAATCTTCAAATTTACTCAATACGACAATGGTCGCATGTGAAAAAAGTTTCACATGTTTAGCATCCGACAAGCCCCATCTTACAATTCCAGCAAACGTTTTGTCATCCCTTGCCGTAATGTTTGGTTATATCAAAAATTGTTTCAGACAAGAGTTTTAGGTAATGTTTAGAGGACTAACGACCATTTTAAATCGATTCGATACTGTGCCTATTAAGGTAGGTATGGTGTTTTTTTGTCTACAAACCTAATTTTTTCTACCTTCAGGGACAATGGTTGGTTATATCTAAAACCTTTACTAAGATAAGTTTTACACCCTTATCCAAAGAATAGTAAGAACTTTAATTGAATTCGATATTTTACTTAATGCGAAAGTTATAGCGTAATTTTGTTTATTATGTTTTTTTTTTGTTTTGTTTATCCCTTGCCATAAGGGTTGGTCATATCAAAAATTGCTTCTGACAAATGTTGTAAGTAATGTTTAGAGGACTAACGACTACTTTAAATCGATGCGAAGCTGTACCAATTAAGGGAGATATGATATCTTTTGCTTTCAAAACCCAATTTTTTCCACCCCCTGAGCCAACGGTTGGTGATATCAAAAACTTACTTGCATAAGTTTTAGGCTCTTATCCATGGAATCGTAGGAACTTTAAATTCGATATTTTACTTAATAAAAAAATTATAACAATATTTTGTTTTTTCGAAAAATCCATCCCAAGGTTCCATTTTGGCTGGTAACGAAATTGACCGAGATTTTGGGTCGAGTTTTTTTTAGGGAACAATTTGAAACGATTGCCTCAAAATTACGGCAGTTATCGTGTTCACAAGAAAGTGAAATATATATATATATATATATATAAAGCTATATATAAACTTTTGAACTGACGGTGGTTTTGGGGTGTGGGAGAAGTGAAACGCAAAGATATGTCGAAATTTTCCGGAAGTCGAATCATGGTACCCATTACAATAGATAGCTTTCTATGAAATATACCTAAAAATTAGGAATAAAATGAGACCCTAATTTTTTAGTTAATATTAAGCGTTATATTCATTTTCAAAAACAATGTAACTACTATATTTCATTCCGTTACATAAAAAGAAAGATTGTTGATATATCATAAAAATAAAACAAAAATACAATTATTTTAAAAATATTAAGGTTAACAAATAGAATCATATTATCAGTTGTTTAGATACTCTTGTAAAGGGATTACACAACTGTTGCGTATTGTGTAAATTACATTGCGGGAGCGATCAAACCTAACACGTGCCTTGGAAGCCTGCACAAGACAACTTTCTTGATAAATCCCCACTCCCAAAATGTATGTGCCTAAGTACTTGTCTCTTTGTAGTGCTCTATAGCTGTATTATGATACAAAGAACATCGCCAAATTGAAGGAATATTTGGCACAATATTCCTGGCACAATTTTGGCACAATTTCACATGTATTCTGATTAAAAACAATACCTATACTATAATATATATAAATAATATAGAAATTAATAAATAATAATAATAAATTAGAATTTTTTATTAGTTTGTCGACTTCAAAATGAATTATTTATTTGAAAATTAATGAATTCATTTAATCGAATCGTATTTGCATGTGTAAACAAATGTCAAACAGTAATAAAACCTAATACAATAGTTAATATAACACGAAATTAATTAAAGCAAATAATAAAATTAATTTCCTCAAAAAGAAAACAAAATTTAACCACAAGCACTTCCAATTCTTAGCATGCGGAATAATAAGTTTATGATACGGTGTTTAGAAAAGGAAAAAAAAATGTCGCAATAAGTGCTTCGGAAGGGCGGATTTCCGGTTTTAGTTAACCTTCAAAACGTAATCCAAAACCTAAATTGTTTGTCTCTAACTCCTATTCCTGTGAACCGATTAGATTGAAAATCAATGTGGCTCTATTGCCAATAGGTTTACTTCCCTGCTCCAAATTTAGTCAAAAACAACTAAGATTTCGGTCCGGTAGAGCGGACGAAAGAATCTTATACATACGTATGCATACAAGTATGAACAGGCGCAGTAGCGATTTCAACGTTTTTTGGAACTCCGCTAAAAATGAATTCTATTATTTTCATTTAATTAAGCTGCGATCAGCTAAATTCATTAGCCAAATAAATTTATAAAAGTATTTACGAGTAACTACTCAGATAAAATATGAATAATAATCCGAATTTAACTTTGGAATGCATATCCAAAGGGTAATGTCTATATTCGACGAGAAATTATAATGTCTCTACGAGTATAATTAAATACACGTATAGCATTAAACGTGTAGTAATACTGCACGTGTAGTCATTTTTTAGACCTAATATTCTAACTTATGTTTTTATTAATTGCAAACAAACACAAGGCCTTAGTTTTTTTATAGTCGTTTATATTTTTATGATAGTTTTTACGTTATTGCCATAACGTTTCTATCACTAATATTTCCATCATGGATGCTGATAAAATAGACTACTTAAATTTAAAAAAAAATATGGTTTAGTTTTGTATTCTACATAGTATTTAACCTTAAAAGAGGCCTAATTGGTTTTTGAACAAGGTTGCATAATCCTGTGTTGTTTGTTAAAATGCGGTTAACTGGTGAAGAACGTGTATTCGTGATGGAAACTCATTCAGAGACGAAATCTCACATTGTGTGTCGATAAAAATTCAGGAAGAATTTGAAAAGTGTTATGTTTTCGCCTGTGAAAAGTGTTATTCAGAAGTCAGTTAAAAAATTTTGTAAAACAGGTTCGGTGTTAGACCAGAAATATGCCCGAAAAAGATCGGTTTTAACGACACAGATATTAAAGCGACAGTTACAAGATTTCCTTATAAATGTTTGCGGAGATTAAGCCGAGAAAAGAACATTTCTCTAGGTTCAGGCCACACTTCAGTGCGGGCTGCATCCGTATTGAATGCAGGCTTTCCATAAGCTAAATAATGCTGATTTTGCTAAAAGGGTTCACTACTGTCAATGGTTCAAGAACTTCACTAGAGGCAACATTTAGATTTTAAATCAAGTGTTTTTCACATATGTAGCGTTTCATCTTGGTGGTTATGGTAATAGTCAGAACTACCGGACCTGGGGTACTGAAAACTCGCAAATCTTCTTTGAATATTTCCTACATCCACAAAAAGTAAACGTATAGTGTGCGGTTTCAAGGCGTCGAATAATAAAACCCTTGTTTTTTGAAAAAAAACTGTGGATTTTACCATCTATCAAGAAATTATCCACCAGTTTTCCTTACTGCAAAAAGATTGGCGTGACTACTGGTTGCCAGGACAGCCCCGCTTGCCATACAGCTATTATGGAGATTCTAATGGATATTTTCGATGGAAGAATCACTTCTAAATGATTGTGCTACCAAGATCCCCTGATCTGACTAGTCCCGAGTTCATTCTGTGGGATTACTTAAAAGAAATTGTTTTATAGGAGCAATTCAAACACCTTGCAGGAATTGAAGACAAATATTACTGATGCCATCTTGGAAATAGACAGGGTCCATCTAACAAGAGTAGCCTGGAACATGAATAAAGTGTTCAAAAGTGGTCAGAAATGTTGAAAAGTGCATTTAAGTGGATGGAAATAATTTTCAACAGCTTCTGTAAATTATTATGCAAGTTTTTGCCAGTAAGCTATTATTTATAATAAACTAAACTATAGTGATGGGGCCTCTTTTACGTTGAATACTCTGCACAAATAATTTATTAAAATTGCATGAAATATTTTTTATTAGTACCATTTTTGAAGTTAAGTGTATTTAATAAATATTAAGAAACAATTAAGTTTTAATGGTTTTGTTAATGTTTCTCCCCGTTGATAAAATGTTATCTTTCAAAAAAAATTTACGTAAATAGAACTAAATATGTTAAAGATTCAGTAACTTATTTTTTTCAGATATTCCGCATTGAAATTTTATAATTAACTTAAGATGGAGCTGATAAAAATCGTTAAAAAATCAAATAATTTTTTTGGTTTTCAAAAACCAAACGACCAAAAAATTGACATTTTAATCTTGAGATCAATTAAAATGAAATGTTTAAGAAATGGTCAAATAAAAAAAAAGAAAACTGTAGTTTTTAATGATTCCGTTTAAGTATTTATTGACAGTTTGTTTCTCTCTTTCTCTCTCTCTCTCTCTCAGTGTATATGTGTGTGTGTGTGTGGGGGGGGGGGACACGCGTATATATATATATATATAATTAAAAATTAATTAATTTTACCGATTTCCCTAAAACTACTATTAACAATGATTTTAAAACGGTATTTGAGCTTTTCTTCTATTTTGAGTTTTATTTTAATAATCATAATTTATTCTTTAGTTGGGGATTGGAATGCAAACATTGGAAAAGAAAGAACATTGGCAAGCAAACATTGGCAACGAAAGAAATATAGTGGGTGAATACGGACTGGACAAAAGAAATGAAAGAGGGGACTGACTTATAGAGTTTGCACGAAGTATAATTTAGTAATTGCCAATACCCAGTTTAAAAATCTTAATAGAAGAATATACACATGGAAAAAGCCGGGTGATACAGCAAGGTATCAGATAGATTATACCATGGTTAATCAAAGATTTAGAAATCAACTCGTCGACTGCAAAGCTTACCCTGGAGCAGACATTGACATCGACCATAATTTAGTGATAATGAAATCTAGATTGGGGTTTAAAAACCTGAAGAAAAGGTGTCAGATGAATCGGTGGAATTTAGAGAAGCTTGAGGAAGAGAAGATAAGAGGATTTTTGAGGAGGACATCGCAAGAGGTCTGAGTAAATGAGGTAAGGTAGAAAATGTAGAAGAAGAATGGGAGAATGTTAAAAAGGAAATTCTTAAATCAGCAGAAGCGAACTTAGGCGGAACAAAGAGAACTGGTAGAAAACATTGGATTTCAGACGCTATAATGCAGCTGATGGATGAACGTAGAAAATATAAGAATGCTAGTGATGAAGAAAGTATAAGGAACTATCGACGATTAAGAAATAGTATAAACAGGAAATTCAAACTAGCAAAAGAGAGTGGATTAAAGAAAAGTGTTCAGAAATGGAAAGCGAAATGAACATTGGTAATATAGACGGAGCATACTGGAAAGTTAAGGAAAATTTTGGGGTACATAAATTAAAAACTAATAATACGAAAGGCAAAGTCGATAGGTGGGTGGAATATATTGAAGAGTTATACGGAGGAAATGAATTAGAAAATGGTGTTATAGAGGAAGAAGAGGAAGTCGAAGAGGATGAAAGGGGACTAACAATACTGAGATCTGAATTTAAGAGAGCATCAACAAATTTGAATGGTAGAAAGGCTACTGAAATAGACGGAATACCTGTAGAATTACTGCGCAGTGCAGGCATCTGCGCAGATGCCTGTCAATCGCTCAGGAAGCGATTGACAGGTTATACAAACTGGTTTTTATTTTTTTTTTGTTTTTTTAGGACGAAAAACGGTTGAACGTTATCATCGCCCGGATTTTTATTTTATTTTTTTTTTAAACAAATAAATAAAAGTAATTAAAGATGTTAGATAAAATTAAAACTTAAAACTACTATCACAGGAAACAAAATCTAGAATGGGTGTAAAAGGCCCATTCTCGGATAACAAAAACACTAAAAAAAATCAGTAACATGTAACTTAAAACTACGTTAAAAACTAACATATTAAAAATAAATAAAACTTAAAACTATTATGTTTAAAGTCTTACAACTAATATCACAAAAATCTTACAACTAATATCACAGACGAATTTGTAAAACATAAAAAAAATATGAATATATATATATATATATATATATATATATAAAATTTGACAAATTCCGATAGGGAGTGTAAAAGGCTCGCTACTCGGATAACAAAAACAATACATAGGACTAAAGTAATGAAATTTTTACGTTGTGTTAAATTTTTTGTATTAACCCTATACTACGCAAAAACAGAAACATCCGGTTTAAAACCTCTTTATCATTACACAAGATACCACGGATGTTTCTGGGTAGTTTAAATTTACGACGCAATGCCGCATAACATATGCAGTCCACGAGTATGTGGCGCACAGTCACGCGGCTGTTGAATCGTGCGTATAGAGGTGCTTGTCCTCTTGTCAACAGGTACTCGTGTGTCCTATCCGCAATCGACAGAGAACTACTTCCTCACGCCGGGGTTTTCTGTATGAGGAGTCCCATGGTAACACAGAATCTTTAATCTGACGGAGTTTATTATCAACGGTAGCCGTCCAGTCACCTTGCCACCTTCCTCTTAGTGATTGTTTTACATAGTTAATAAAATCAGAAGTAGCAACTCGGGTGGTGAAAGGAGGCTGGTTACATGCTTCTTTGGCAGCGGAATCTGCATGTTCATTACCTGGAATCCCTACGTGGCTAGGGAAAAAACTTACTTCTGTGTTGCGATTATTCAACTCAGCGATTGCGTTATAAATTTCAATGACGATAGGATGTTTTTTAAGGCTTGGAGAGCACTACACGAGTCACTGCAAATAAGAATTTTTCTATATTTAGGGTTAATGATGTTTAGAGCCTTATTTATAGCGTATAGTTCAGCGGTAAACACACTCGTAATACCGGGTAGACCAAACATATAAGTTCTTTCATTGACAACAAATGCACAGCCAACTGTATCGTTTTGTTTCGATCCATCAGTGTATACAACCGCGTCTGGTTTCATCTTGGAGAGAACACACTGAAACATTTGCTGGAAGACAATAGGTAGTGTTGATTGTTTATTGTATGTCGTAAGGTCAAAAGTAAAATTTATAAGGTTTATTCTCCACGGAGGATATGAGCAAGGATACGTAGGAAAGAATGACGGTGTGTCAACATTTATATGCTGCAGCAGACGCCGGATACGGACACCTACAGGTGCAGCACGACGTGGATGGTCCTCATACTTTCCTAGATTAGGATTTCTAAAGACTGAGTCAAGAGCCGAGTGATTTGGCTGTCCTCTGAGACGAGCAAAATAACATAATAAAAGCTGGTCTCGTCTATCCCAAAGTGATGGTTCACCACAGTCTACAAGTAAGCTTGCGTCAGGACTTGATCTAAACGCGCCTGTGGCAAGCCGAAGGAAAGCATGATGTACACTATCCAGCATTTTAAGCACGGTTTGACGAGCTGAAGAGTAGGTGACACAACCATAATCTAAACGGGAGCGAACAAAGGAATAGTAGAAACGTACCATACATGACCTATCGGCTCCACAGTTGGTGTTAGTAACGACTCGCATCATATCTAGAAGTTTGGAACATTTTGTTTTCAATTCTTTTAAATGTTTGACCCAAGTAAGACGGCTATCAAAAAATAAACCTAAAAACTTGACGTAAGTAGAGATAGTAATAATCTCTCCGTTCAGAAAAACTTGCGGAATAGAAAGGTTTCGTAGCCGAGAAAAAACTACACAATTTGTTTTTTCAGCTGAAAATGTGAAACCAGTAATCCTGGACCAAGCTTCAAGGTGAGATATAGTGTTCTGCAGTAGTCTCTCTGCTGTGGGTGTTGAACGGCTTGCAATGTAAATAGCAAAATCGTCAGCAAATAGAGAACATGAGACAGGAGCCTGGACACATTTGGTAATACTGTTTATGGCTACAGAAAATAAGGTGGCACTTAATACACTACCTTGAGGCACTCCATTCTCCAAGATGACACTATCTGAGAGCGTATCATCCACACGAACACGAGCCGTTCGGTGATTTAAGAATCCCCGGATAAAAGCAAGCATATTGCCCTTGATTCCCCATTCTTTGAGAGTGTTAAGAATACCACGTCGCCAGGCTGTGTCATACGCCTTTTTTATATCGAAGAAGATAGCGACGAGGTGCTGGCGATTGAGGAAAGCGTTTTGTATGGCAGTTTCTAGTGACACTAGATGGTCAATGGAAGATCGTCCTTGTCGGAAACCACACTGTTCTGGCGATAGAAAGCCATGTTTCTTCAAGTACCATGTAAGCCTGCGGTTTACCATTCTCTCCATTATTTTACACAAAACGCTTGTTAATGAAATAGGGCGGTAGCTTGAGGGGTTGGTTTGGTCTTTACTAGGTTTTAGTACTGGTATAATAAATGCTTCTGACCAGCCGGGTGGGAAGACTTGTTCGGAGAATAAACCGTTGAAAATATTCAAAAGTTGTTGTAGTGCCGAATTAGGAAGGTGTGAAAGCATGGAAAGGCGAATGTTGTCCGGTCCAGGGGAAGTGTCCCGCGAGTTTTTAAGTGCATGTAACAATTCCTTAAATACGAGTGGAGTGTTTAATTCACCAACCGAATCACCAATGTTTAACGATAATACTTCTATTTGTATCTTGTACCTTTGAAAATCGTTATTATATGATGAGGTGAGAGACACCGAGCGGAAAGATTTTGCTAGACTATTTGCCACTGCCGAAGGTGATGAAAGGAGTTCTCCTTCATCAAGAAGACCGAGTATAGATTGTTTCGGTGATCCGAAAATTGCACGAATTTTCTTCCATACAGTAGACGTGGGAGTTGTGCGTGAGATAGTGCTCACGTATTTCGTCCATGAATTCCTCTTAGCGTTCAAGAACACCCGACGGCACACCGCTCTAGCCCTGCGGTATAAATTTAGATGTTCTGCTGTAGGCCTACGATTAAATTTGCGTAGTGCCGCCGTCGATTCCTAATAGAATTTTTGCAATCATCGTTCCACCATGGAACGAAAGGACGTCTAGGATTACCCGATGTTTGTGGGATATATCTGTTGGCATTCTCAAGTATCATGGACGTAAAAGAGGAATATTGGTCGAGGATGTTCGCTCCATCGTCATACTGCGATTGGAATGCTTTATGGTATCCACTCCAATCTGCCTTTTCAACAATCCATCTCCGTGGCCTTCTTTTAATCTCGCAGTCTACACCGAAACCAATAATAATTGGTCTATGATCACTGCCGTGAAAGTCATCACAAACAGACCAATTAAAATGAGGGAGTAAATTCGGCGAGCATATGGAGAGATCAATGTTAGATACAGTACCAGATGATGACATGCATGTGTGTGATCCATCATTCAGTAGACAAAGGTCCAAGTCTTGTCTCACTCTTTTTATCATATTTCCTCGAGTAGAGCAGAAGATTGAGCCCCAGGAAATATGATGGGCATTGAAGTCTCCTACTATTAACGATGGAGATGGTATTTGCGTGAGGAGATTTGACACATCTAGAGCACTGAACTCAGTGTTCGGTGAGAGATACAGGTTGCAGATATGCAATTTGAACGGGATAGAGACCTTTACTGCAATAGCAGGAATGAAAGTGGTTAGTTGAATTCTTGTAGCCGACACCCCATTCTTCATGAAGATAGCCACTCCACCACTCTCCCTACTGTCTACTAGGCAGTCGTATCTCTCACAGAAGTATCCTCTGAGTGTAATTGGGTCATGTTGTAGAAGGTGAGTTTCCTGGAAACACATGATTAGTGGATCATGTGCGTGCGGCAGTACTCTAATATCTTCAATGCGGGACCGAATACCTCGAACATTCCACTGAATAATGTTCATAAGTGTAAAAAAAATAAATAAAAAAATTAAATTTCAGAAATTATATAAAAATTAGCTGTACGTGATTCGGTTTTTATTTTTTGTATTTTTTATTTTAAGGAACTCTGATACCCTAGGGTCGGGTGGTTCTTCAACCATATCCTCAAGTATATAAGATGATGGTGGTGGAGATTTATTTGAATGGGATGCTGCAGTTGACATCCCAGAGGAGATAGTTATGTGGGTTCCCTTTACGGGGAGCTTATTAGGTGGCTTACTGCCAGCTGTGATAGTCGATACTCGTGCCGGTACGACTTTGGGAACAGGAACTTTCGTATGTATCACACTGTTAGATTCACTAACTGCGAAGGAGGACTTTTTATTCATTTTTGTCAGCTCTGAGATAGTGGCTGTAAGTGAAGCTACTTGATCAGAAAGCATCTGAACAAGTTTTTTAAGCTCATTGCAGGATCCGCACTGCTGATTATTAACATTTGTAGGAATTTGTTTAGATGTAGCGGTGGCAAAAGATACATCTGGTTTAACCAGGTTCCGTGAATTGTTTATCTTTTTATATTCTCTACATGCAGCCGGGAAAGATAGTTTTTGCTCCGTACAGATTTTGAGAATTGCCTTTTCTTCTTTAAAAGTTGGGCAATCTCGGGAGCGGCCTGTATGTGGACCACTGCAGTTTGCACATTTTTCACTTTCTTCGCAGATAGTGTCGTTGTGACATTCTTTACCACATCGAGCACAGATCTCAGTTTTCGTGCAAGATGTTGTAGTGTGACCAAAACCTTGGCATCTGAAACATTGCCGTGGGTTGGGTATGAATGGTCGTACCCGAACCGAGAGGTAACCCACTTTAATCTGCTCTGGTGGAACAAGGAGATTGAATGTTAGTATAAGAGACGGTGTTGGTTCTTCTGTTCCGTTCTGCCGTTTCATTATACGTTTCACTTCAACAACATCTTGGTGGCAAAGCTCATCAACTATTTCAGAGATATCTATATCTAAGAGGTCTCGACAAAAAATTACACCCCGGCTCGTATTTGACGTTTTGTGGCTTTCTGCACTTATATTTATACCACCCATATTACGGAGACGTAAGATAGATCGACTCTGTTCATCGTTGAATGTTTCGATCAGAATCGATCCGTCACGTAATTTCCTGATATTCTTCGGGGAGCCACTTGCACCTGTTATGGTTTTGTTTATTAAGAAAGGTGAAACCTTTTGAAGGGAGCCACCTTCCTGACTATTTCTGAGAACAACGAATCTAATATTTTTAGAATTCGATTCTAATAAGTAATGGTTCTCTTCAGTAGGACTTTTATACTCGTCAGACAAAGCTGACCGAGGTCTCTTCACAAGACTGGATTTGGTGGTTTTTTCAGATGGACCACCAACCATCATTGTGCTTATTATTGGAACTGAAATTTTGGTCCCACGAGTACCGGCGAAAAATGGACCACTCCAGCAGAGCGCACGCGTACTGTAGCTAGAGCTAAATACAACTGGGTTCGTCCTGGTGCCCAGAGGACATCGTTCGAGACTCACTACGTAGAGCCATTCACCCATCGACATGATTTGTTTCCACCTTGGGTTACGGTTGCGTTTCGTAAGATGTCGTAACACCAACGAGTGTAAATGTAAGAAATATCAGTGTAGGTTGTTGTTGTGTAATTGTGTAAGTGTGTATGTTGTAATTTATGTAGTGTTCTTGGTGTAGTATATGTGTATAATGTAAAGTGTTCTGCAGCTCATTGTATAGTGGGAAGAAAAGCTGCAGAGGCTAGGCCCGTGGGGACGCCAACCCCCAAAGTCTTAAAGAATAAGACTCCCCGTCGGGGATATACAAACTGGTGTGTAATATTTACGAAAAAGGGGAAGTTCCGTCAGACTTCAAAAACAGTGTTATAGTCACGATACCAAAGAAAGCAGGAGGAGATAAATGTGAAAAATACAGAACAATTAGCTTAAAATCTTAACCGGAATTCTGTACAGAAGAATTGAGAGGTGAGTAGAAGAAGTGTTAGGAGAAGACCAATTTGTTTTAAGGAAAAGCATAGGGACTAGGGAAGCAATTTTAAGGGTCAGATTAATAGTAGAAGGAAAATGAAAGAAAAATAAACCAACATTCTTGGCATTTATAGACCTAGACAAAGCACTCGATAACGTAGACTGCAATAAAATGTTCACCATTTTAAAAAAATTAGGGTTCAAATACAGAGATAGAAAAACAATTGCTAACATTTACAGGAACCAAACAGCAACAGTAATAATTGACAAACATAAGAATGAAGCCGTAGTAAGAAAGGGAGTCCGACAAGGATGTTCCCTATTCCCGTTACTTTTTTATCTTTATATAGAACTAGCAGTTAATGATGTTAAAGAACATTTTAGATTCGGAGTAACAGTGCAAGGTGAAAAGATAAAGATGCTACGATTTGCTGATGATATAATAATTCTAGATGAGAGTAAAAAAAGATTTAGAAGAAACAATGAACGTCATGGATGAAGTCCTATGCAAGAACTATCGCATGAAAATAAAAAAGAACAAAACGAAAATATTGAAATGTAGTAGAAATAACGAAGATGGACCACTGAATGTAAAAATAGAGAAAAGAGAAAAGATTATGGAGGTAGAAGAATTTTGTTATTTGGGAAGTAGAATTACTAAAGATGGACGAAGCAGGAGCGATATAAAATGCTGAGTAGCATAGGCGAAACGAGCCTTCAGTCAGAAATATAGTTTGTTTACATTAAAAATTCATTTAAACGTCAGGAAAAGATTTTTGAAAGTATATGTTTGGAGCGTAGCTTTATATGGAAGTGAAACGGACGATCGGAGTATCTGAGAAGAAAAGATTAGAAGCTTTTGAAATGTGGTGCTATAGGAGAATATTAAAACTCAAATGGGTGAACAAAGTGAGAAATGAAGAGGTATTGCGGCAAATCGATGAAGAAAGAAGCATTTGGAAAAATATAGTTTTAAAGAAGAGACAGACTTATAGGCCACATATTAAGGCATTCTGGAATAGTCGCTTTAATATTGGAGGGACAGGTAGAAGGAAGAAATTGTGCAGGCAGGCAACGTTTGGAATATGTTAAACAAATTGTTAGGGATATAGGATGTAGGGGGTATACCGAAATGAAACGACTAGCACTAGATAGGGAATCTTGGAGAGCTGCAACAAACCAGTCAAATGACTGAAGACAAAAAAAAATTATTCTTTATATTGTATTTATGATATATTCAATTTATTGCATAAGTTCAAGAAAATCTGTAATAAAATTATTTAAAAACACCTTTCAAAATAATTTTTAGGGGAAAAAATTTATCTGACAAAATAAAAATATGTTAAAAGTTAATAGAGCTTGATGCAAACTGCAGAGTTTGAAGGGGATTTGACTAACTTCGGAGAAGGAAGAAAGAACAGAGAAATGGCGCAGGTTGTATGTATGAACAGTGATCTGAACTGCTTCTTACCAGATCAAATCATAATGTTTCAATTTTAATTCATCACTTACATCGTCATTGTTAATATTTAAATTATAATCATCCCTTAAATCAATACCATCTCTATCGCTGTTTACGTTAATAACGACATATTCAATGGCATTATCAATTAACGGTTCCGGAGACAAATAAGATGTTTCTATTTTCTTGACATGGTCGCACCTAGATTTTCATTCAGTATTCGTAATTGAATTTGCTCGTTCTTCAATTAATGCAATAGTAATATCTAATTTAAAATTAAGATTTTTTTCGCGACATACTCTTAAAATCACCCAAATATTTTCAATCGGATTAATTCCGGAGTATAAGGAGGCAATCTCAAAACACTGTGATCTTTCTCCGCTAAAATTGAATCGATTTTAAATAATGTAACAAGTGGCTGTTTTATTACACTATACAATACTGGTTTCAATATTGTACTCGTAAATGACAGGTTATTTTGTAAAAGCCAATTGATCATGTCTGCTTGTTAAAATTCGGAGTGCGGTTCAGATGCACAACGTTACGGTACAAAGCTTTGTCTATGACGATGTCTGAGTTAGAGGGAAAATTACGAATTATTTGTTGTTTTATCCACCGCTGGTAATTACAGAATTCATATCGTTATAGTAATCTCCTGTTTTGGTACGAGATTTAAATATAAGAAGAGCGTTCTTGAAAAATCCATTTTCGGAATCGGGATGAACAATAATTCAAACATCCATACCTTAAGAAATCGAAGCAGCAAGGTTACGGTCAAAGCGGTCACTCCACGATATTGATTTGGTATGAATGGTATGTACGTAGGATTCATCCGTGTAAATTATAGGTCTGTTTTAGTGACGGTACTCTTTAAAATTTTTCTACTATTTATACTTTTTTCCATTTCAATCCAATGTCTTTGATAATGCACCATTAAGACCAAAGACGCATGAAGATTGGTTTTCTCTTTTACGACAGGTACTAGCGATTGAAGAGAAACGCGTTCACCTTTATCGACGTAAAAATTATAAATCGTTTCACGAATGATACTTTTATCAAAGTTATCCACAGACGTTTTAGTTTTTTAGTGTTAAGATTTTTTTAGGAGTGCTAAAGCCTTTATCGGTATTAGTTTTGCTTCGTTTACAATTATTTTAACATTATAGAGTGAAATTCCACTAGCTTGAGCGACATATTTCTGAACTTCTTTAAGAAGCATCGGTTCCACCTTGCGCCTCGTTTGTCATTAAGTTAAAAACATTAAGCATAACTTCGGCTATGGATAAGTTCAAACCCCATTTTTTTTTTCTTGTATATCCTACTACTTTCACCTTCCACGATAATAAAGTGGAATTATAATACTTTGCTACGTTAAACTTATTGTAATCTAAAGATAAGAAACCGTTAACAACAGAAAATGAGAAAACGAAAAAACTTCGATAAAGACGCCGATAATTTTCGTAAAAAAACACACCACCATTTTTTCATAAAATTAATATAATACACACAAAATTATACAGACACAATATCAAACACGCTACGACAGCGAAAAAGCAACTGGACGAATGAATACACCCACCGCCGAAAATGTGTTGTCATTATAGAAACGCTTCAAGGACAAACTTATTGTTGTTTGCAACAAGCCCTAAACATGATACTATTCCTCCGATCCTGTGTGGAGTGATAAAATCTCAGCCTTTCATCTGGATGGTCCTGGATTTGAAAGTCGATCAGGCGTGAAATTTTTCATACGCTAAAACATTTTCGTTCCATATTTCAAGCTAATGTGGAGCAAAAAGCTTATATGGCGAATTAATGATTAAAAATGTAGATTAGTTTAAAATAGACTCAAAACTTATGAAACACTCTTTATATGCAGAACACTTTATCGAAACTAGCTAAATAAAGTTAATTAATTTCGGAACATAATAATAATATAACAGTTAATTAAAAAATAAATATAAGATTTAACTGAATGAAATATTTAATATAGATTATATCAAATGTTAATAAAATTGTAACAACATTTTTATAATTATATTATCACAAATAATATTATTATAAGAATTTCATTAACTTTATCTCATTTCTTATCATAAATTGTAATAAATAAAAATGCTACTTTTATAATAATAATTAAAAAAGTAAAATAAAAGTTTTATTACAATTTTTATCTGTAATAAAAAATTTATATAAATTGTTTCATTAATATAAAGGATATTAAAATTTAAAGAGCTTATTTATTTTTATTTTATTCTGAGAAAGAAAATTTTAATTTCAATAAATTATATAAGCCATTACATTTATACAGAATTATGACTCATGAAAAATAAATTAATTAAAATGATTAAATTTTAAGATCGCAATTTAATAATTTTAAAAGAAATATAAATTAAATTAAATTGAAAGTTTTAATTTTACATGATTGTCTCGCGCGCGCGCGCGCATGTGTACTTACATTAAAAATGTTAATCTAATTATATAGAATTATTTCTTTAATATAAAAAAAAACTGCAAATAAGATAATAAATAGTTTTAAATTGTATAAGAAAATATAAAAAAAGATGAAAATTGGACTGGAAGAAATTTAGTTTCCTTAAAGGGTAAGACTAACATTTAAAATTTCCATTATGCAAGCAGGAATTACCTTCATTAACTTCTATTACAGCTAGTACTCATGAGTTACCATTTAAGTAAAAAATTACACTAATCGTAGAATACCTTTTTAAATTCGACGGATATATAATTTTATAATACTGTACCATAAACGCGTATTATAATAATAATAATTATAAAAAAAGAAACAAGTGTATTATTTAACTATAATAAACTATAAAAATAAATTTAAACGTGTGGAGAATAATAAAGAATACATTATCTTATTCTATACAAATTAAAAATTATTCAGCTTAAACTATTTAATAAAAGAATAAAAACGGTTCCGGTATTTTAATCATTTAAACAAAGTAATAAAATCTTACGTATTGAGACTATAGTCCACGAGGCAAAACATGAGGTATGAAATTCAGATATATAATATATTGTACTACCCAGTTAACATACGGAAAAATGTGAACTACTAACTATTTCACCTCCATGTAACAGGATAAAAACTACCGACTTGATGAGTCTGTGTCTAGATTTCATTATTTTAATACTTTTTTCTTTTTTTTGATCAAATGTTATTTGCTAATTATATTATTATAAAGTCTATAAAATGATGGTAGGTTTTCAAACAACCACAGTTTTGAAAATAATAATGATAAAGACAAGAATAAAACGTTAAAATGATGGGAAATTGTCCAAGTTACAAATTTAAAAAAGTTACAAATCCTAAATCCAGCGCATGCTCGTTAATCACCATGATTATAGTGCACATTAAAGGACAGTGTGTTTTATGGTTAGCTACGTATGAGTCAGTTACGCTTGTTAGACGTGAATACCGTCCAACGTAAAATAAAGAACCACTACGTGAAACTACCATTCACCGATTGGATAAAATCAGCTCAGAGAAACGAATTAAAGAAATACCCACGTCCAGAACGATCATCAGTATCTGAAATGAATCTGTTGAAGCTGTGAGAACAAATTATGTACGCAGATTGAAAAAATCAGCGCAGAGGTGTTTTGCAACGTTAGGTATTAATAAAAAAAGCAACTACCCTTCGCTGGTTTTAAAATTTAGGTTTTATATAAAATTTATCCTGCAGGACAATATTAATAGATTTGAATTCTCTACAGATATTCTGGGTAGGTTAGATCATAACGTAAAGTTTTATTTAAATAAGTTTACTTTCAATGATGCAGCTACGTTTCGTGTTTAAGGAGTACATCGGCATAATACACACTGTTTTTTTTTTTTTTTAATTAACTGATCTTATGTAAAAAAAAATAATACACTTGCTAATCACGTATTTATAAATAATACCGATATTTATTAACGATATAATTTTATTTAGATATATTTTATTTCAGTAACAAGATACCTTATCTGTTTCTGTAATTTAAAAATATAAAGAACACCTTTTAATGTTATTTTTACTTAACATAAAACAAAATGTTCTAAAGAAGTGAAAATATCTGTGAAAGAACTCAACAGTGCGCAGTTCTGCGCATGAAGACCCGATCTTTTCGTTATTTAATTTTTTTTTTAATTTCTTGCGCAAGAAATATAAAAAAACATAAATTAAATGAGAAAATCTTTTAACATTAAAATATATTTTCTGTTTATAAGAAAATTAAATTATTATAACCGTAATTTTATGAAATATTTAAAAATATCGAGTAGATCCTACACATAAGCATCAAGTTTAAACTCACTCACCACTGTGAATCAATTCATCCTCAATTTGAGGTTGTCTGTTGTCGACATTAAATTGAGCATTACTGAAGAATGACTCGACCAATCTTTATAAAAATTATCAAAGCAAAACTAATTATAAAATAACACTGATAAGCACTAATAAAACTAATTATAAATTATCACAAGCAAAAGTTTAGATACATTACTACAGCAATCTAAATTTCAACTAAATTGATTCAGAAGTTGTGCAGATTTTTGAGCTATGAATTTAAATTGATTTTTTGTAACAATTGAGCGCAACTCAAGAATTACTCTACCAATCTTTATCAAATTCTCACATGCACAACTTCAAATGTACTACAGCATAATTAAATTTCAATGATCTAGTAGTTTTGGAGATTTTTGGGCTATAAGTTTTATATATAGGTCTCTCTCTCTCTCTCTCTCTCTCAGTCTCTCTCTCTCTCTCTCTCTCTCTCTCTATATATATATATATATATATATATATATATATATATATATATACATATATAACGAAATTATTTTAAGTTAATGCTATTTCCGCACTCCACATACCTCAAAACGTAAAGAAAATTCAATTTCACCTTCCAATCCCGCAATGCAACCGAAAGTAATACCGTACTTTTCTTCGAAAAGTCGGTAAAAATCTGGAAATTAAAACTTTAACAAAATAATTTATGTACATTGTGCTGCTGGGAAATTCGTTAAAACTATTTATTAAAGTATAAACGTAGATGAGTAGGCTACTCATTAATCATGTTCAAGTAATTAAAAAAAAATATATATATATATATAAACAAATAAAATTCAGTAAAAGGACGGACTACCATAAGTTACAGTAAGTACGTAAGCAATTTGTGTTTGTACGTGTACAGTTACTGGTCATAATTATGATATTTGATAATGGTACACCATTTAATTCAGCACTTATCAATACGACATTAAGACTTCGATTTCTAATTAAATTTAAATTTAACATTTCAATTCGAGTATTCAAGATTTTTAATTAAGAAAAAAAATTAACAAAAATTGATCTGTCAAAAATTACAACATCAATCTAATACAACACAGATAAGTATCTTGAAATATTTATGAGTAATAAGTTATGCAAGTACTGGAAAACCAGTTCACCGACTGGACATATAACCACGGAAACGGAGATATTATTTATTGTTAAATGATTTAAAAGTAGCTATTGACCCTGTTCTTAAATATAGAAAATAAAGAGCTTAAAAAAAATTCAAAATTTACGATAGCAAAATTTCATGAAATATAATAACGCGTATATCAATAATTCTGTCAAAATGAAAAGAAAGCTGAACTGAACTAACTCTAAAAAAAGAAAGAATAAAAACAACAGAAACTAATAAACGGTAAAGTTATAAATTATTGTTTAAAATTATATGCACACTAATAAATGTTATATAGAGTACAAGACAAACTAGTGAATACATATAACACCGATAGTGCAAAGTTGTTCACTGTAACAAACAACATTCCACAATAATAATTTTAAAATGTAGCACGCCATAATCACAGTAACCTCCCACAACAGAAACACATACAACCAATTACAAAACACAAAGGTAAAACAATGTATAGACAATTAGCGTTAAACTGATAATTAATCAAAAAGAAAAAGAACATTAATAATAATTTTTAAACTTCAAAAACATTGCTGTTAATTTAAATTATATGCTTTATATATTATTTCATTTTTTTAATGTTAACTAATGATAATAGATGGTGGTAATAAATAATTATTGTTTGAACGTTTTATCTTATTATTTATAGTCCACTTCTGTACTGTAATCAGTTAAAAACAAAAATTGTGTAATTAAGTGAAAGGGTTAATTGCGTAAAAAACAAAACTTTTTATTGCACATTAGTATACATTAAAAACACAAACAGAATTAATTATCGCCTGTGAAAAAAGAAAGAAAAAAAATTGATTTATAAACTGCCTCTATATATATTACTTTTAATTAAAATTACATTAAAAATTAATTTAAATTATAGATCAATTAATATTAATAATGCTAATAAATATTAAAAACATTTCTTTAACTGTTTTTTTAAATAGATGATTTAAATTACTTATTTTAGTCAGTTAAATTACAAGAATGATTATCACTATATAAAAAAAAAACACAAAAAACTACTACACCCCGTCAAACTATCTACAGTTAAAAAATAATATGCAAAACAGTACTGCTGCGTTTCAGCTACAATAACGGAAATACAGAGCGCTCGGAAAGTCGCTGTGCAGTTTGCTTTAGAACTATGTGGTGCATTCTATTCTTTCAGAGTTAGGCTAGTTGCCTTGTGGATTCGTTAGGCGTTGCTCAATAATAAATCAGGACGTAGTTGTTGAGTTGTGATTCAACATGCTTCGTTTCGGTTCGCGCTGTTTCGTTTAGCGTAATCAATAGTTGCGAGAAACGTAATGATTCTTTCAGTAGAGAAACGCATTTTTCTCGTTGAACATCGTGAAGGCAACAAGTATACTACTGATTTAGTCAAGCCCTAGTTTTCTGAAAAGTTTTCAAATACTCCTCACCGCAATGCAGTTCGAACTGTATCGAAAAATTTCGGGCAACAGGCGCTGTTAAAGATCACCTAAACTAAACAAACAGAAGCTGCATGATATTTCGGATGCTATGGCCGAAAGTCCATCAAACTTAACGTGAAAGTTAGTACAATAGCATGATATCGGATTTGCTACCGCGCATAAAGCTGTAAGAAAAGTACTGAGGCTTTCCCCCTTCAAAGTAATGTGTGTTTAAGAACTGAACCCTACAGATCTTGCAAAAAGACTATATTATTGTCACATTTTATTGAAGAAACTTCCGTAGGAATCCTCGATATTACGTTTTTTACAGATGAAGCGTGGTTTCATCTGGGAGGTACATTAACTCACAAAATACACGACTGCGGTCGACAACTAACCATGAATTACACGAGCAATCTGTACACGAAACGAAAATTGGAGTCTGGTTCGGTGTGAGTAGAAGCGCATTGTGGGTCCAATTTTTTTAATCCAACATTTAATAGTGATCGTTATTGCGCTGTTTTAACAAAGTTCATTAGTCAGTTAACAGGAATGGAAATCAATCACGATTGGTTCCAACAAGATGGCGCCACAGCGCCCACAGCTAACAGGTTAGTGACTTTTTTTACGAAATGTCTTTGGTGAATGAAACACTTCGAGGGGTTTGTTGCCTGCACGATCGCCCCCAGATTACTTTCTATGAGAGATAGCGAAACAAGCAGTGTATCGCAAAAGACCACGCATGATTCAGGAACCAAAAACCGCAATAACGCCGTACATAAGAGACATTCTAGTACATCAACCAATTAAAGTGTCTGAAAAAAATTGGAACGTTTGCAGTGTTGTATTTATGATGGAGGAGTCAGTTTTAACACCTTTTATAAACTCTCACTTATTGTTATACCCGTTTCTATAAAATAATGAAATAAATTTACAAAGTAATAATTAAGACAGTCTCATCATTACACTCTGATAATTGCAGTGCACAGCAACTTTTCAAACGCACTGTATTTTCTAGTAGTATATAATTAAAATGCATTGGCAACATCGATAATGAATGGATGGAATCATTCTTAACTATTTATTTTATATATATGTAAGTTATAAGAGTATGGATGAATAATCAAAATATAGAACATTAGAATAAAAATCACTGTACATTGGCCCACTTTCTATAATAAGAAAGTAATATCAGAAACAGTATTGCCAAATTTCATATGTAATGAAAAATTGGTAACATCACAATTAAAAAATGGAGAAAATTTATAAAAATCCTAGTCATAAATAACAGTGGTATAACTTTATTACTTATTAATTAATTATAAAAAAACAACAGAGAAGTAGTTAAAAATATCAACGATCTTAGGGGAGGAGTGGTAGCGTCTCTGCCTTTCATCCGGAGGTTATGAGTTCGAGGCATGATATCTTTTACACGCTAAAAAATAATTCATTTCATTATCATCCATCGATTGCTGCTACTTGGTGCTTATCAGAATAAACACAATATAGAGGAGTTAAGTTGGTATTTTACTCCTTCAAATCAATTATAGATATTCAATATATTTATACATTGTTCCGGGGGAGCAGATTGTTGATATTTAATTGTGTAAAAAAAAAAAAAACATTAACAATTCGTTCTTTTTAACTTGGTTTTAAGAATAAATAACATAATTTCGTCCAAAAATAAATTTATATAGTTATAAATTACTATATATATATTTATCATATGTCACTGATGATTTGATGTATTATATTCACGATCATTATTTCTCAATAAAAAGGGTAAAACTGTTTGTTGTTTTATATTATTTTCCCAAACTGTTCAATGACTATGATACATTTACAGCACCTGAGTTACAAGAGGTACCAATCAAAATGCTTTCTATGAGAATAATAATGTAATATACACAGTCAGTTCCTGTGGTATTCAGTATAAAGGTCACTTTAGAGCTGAATATCACCTGCAGTACGGTGAGCTTGGCATGCTGATGTATATATTCGACTAGATGAAGAAGGAAACCGGATACTACTTCACTCCTAATTCTCTTTGTTAACCTGGCTTGAAATGTTTAATATATAATCTGATTAATCTCATATATAATCTAGCATGAAATGTCAGATATATATATAATATATAATAATCTTGTGAATGGTTATGTAATTTTCGATAGTAACTCATTCAGATCGCATGCAATTGTTACGGTTATCACATTTAACATAATATTATTACTATGGAAATTGATAAATTGTAATTCAACAGTATAAAAAGACAGTCTTTATAACCCAATAATTTTTTTGTAGCATTAGAGTCAGATAAGCACTTTTTTCTTTTTTATGGAATTCGAATAAAAATGTTACAACCAGAGGTTTAATCATAAATATAAGATCTAACTAAAAATTGAAAACATAATTAATCGAAGAAACAATTAAATAAAGATGTATTGAAAAATTTCAAAACTGAATTTTTCTGAAAAGGTTTGTGTGATTTCGGTAAAATATTAATAGGTTTTATTTTTCATTTTAAATAACCAAAGCTTTAAAAAAAATTTTTTAAATTATTGAAAAATAGTTTATCTTATGTTTATTATTTCCTTTAAGAGTTAGGCCTCCAAGTATTTTATTTATTCAAAGAGTTCTTTTATTAAATAGAAATATTACCAGATTCTCCTAGCTCTGTTTTTTTTCTGTTTAGCCTCCGAAACTACCGTAAGGTATTACTTCAGAGGATGAATGAGGATGATGTGTATGAGTGTAAAAGAAGTGTAATCTCAGTGCGACCATTCCTGAGACGTGTGGTTAATTTAAACCTAAAAAACGAAGAACACCGGCATCCACAATCTACTATTCAAATCCGTACAAAAGTAACTGCCTTTACTAGAATTTCAACCATAGAACTCTCGACTTCGAAATCAGCTGATTTGCGATGACGAGTTCACCACTAGACCAACCCGGTGGATTAGTCTCCTAGTTCTAGGAAACTTTTCCTAGCGATTGGTCTGTACTTCGATATCAATAACTGAAATTTTAATTCTTTTAAAATTATATTCCAAGCACTTTTCTTGTAGCTTTATTCTTAATTTAATCCTTTCAAAAGTAGTCCTTAACATGACTAAGGAAATATCCTTCAGGTACTTGAGTTCTAGGCAAATAATGTTTTATATTTTTTCTATAAAGAAAAAAAAAATAAAACAAATATAAAACTTTTTTTTAAAGTTTTAACAAAATTATTGGTTTAATGAAATAGAGAAAGGTTTATCTAAACTAGAAATTTAATAAATTATATTACTGAAAACTGCGCAAGAAGACCGATTTTTTATTATTTTATTTTGCATAATTTCTTGCGCAAGAAATATACAAAACATAAATTAAGTGAAAACACTAAAAGAGGTATAATATTTTATCTATTTAAGATAAAATATATTTTCTGTTTATATGAAAATTAAATTATTATAACCGTATTTGATAAAATAATTAAAAATAAAGAACAGACCCTACACACAAGTATGAAGTTAAAATTCACTCATCACTGTGACTCAATTCATAAGCGGCTATGAAAAATATACCAATACAAAGTCAACATAACTTCAATTTGAGGTTCAGAGGTTTCAGATTTTTGGAAAAATTGTGCGTAACTCAAGAACGACTCAACCAACCTTCATGAAATTCTCACATGCACAACTTCAAATACACTACTACAGCATATTTAAATTTTAATGAAATTAATCCAGTGGTTTTGGAGATTTTCGAGCCATAAATTTTATATGTAGCCCCCTCAATCAATCTCTCTCTCTCTCTCTCTCTCTCTCTATATATATATATATATATATATATGAGATTATATTTTAAGTGAATGGTATTTTCGTATTCCCTATACCTTGAAAGAAAATTTCAACACGCAATCTCACCGTGGGACCGAAAGTAATACCACAATTTTCTTCGAAAAGTCCGTAAAAAAAAGAGATATACAACAGAAACATTTTCTGGCCAAAAGAAAGGAAAAATAAGAAAATCCAGAATGAAATAATAACAAGAAGTAACAAAATAAAATGGACAAAGCAAAGAAGAAGAGAACACAGTGAAACGATGAAAATATGTTTTGAAAAGAGAAATCATTCCAAAGTGAGGCAGTTCTGTTTGTATTAATGGGGGTGAATTATGATGAAATTTTATTTTAATATTATTATTGAAAGTTTATTTTTTAAACTTTTTATAATATTAAGTAAACCAAAAAATATTCTAAAAAATTGAAAAAATCGATATATTTAAACTTTAATTGGTTCTCCCTGCTTCAATATTATCCCCAAATATGTTTCGGGTCACTTTCACTACTACTATGCCTAGGAAGACAAAAAAACTCGTTTAAAAAATATGCAATAAATAAAGATGTAGTTTTTTCAATTTTTACGGACGGGGAAATTTCGGGGCAGCTTTAAAAAAAATAGTAAGATAAGCATGCACACATGTACTGAGCTTAATATCATGGAGTTATGTCTGCAAAGTTTTTTGAGAAAAATAAACCCCCCCACTCACTCGGAATAAAATTTAACCCAAAAGTTTACCAAAAAATCGGCTCACATTCATGAGTATTTACAAAATTTCATAAAAATCAGTTTATCCAGTCAAAAGTTATTAGGTTTCAAACACGCCAGCACACGTACGTGCGTATGTAGCAGCATTACCCCGTTATTTTTGTTCTGGGGTTCCTTTGTCATGAAACGTCACAAAATGAAAAAAAAAACCCAAACCCCCATTTTTTAAATTACTATCATACTTTTCTTTTGGGATGATGCTAGGAGAGTAAAAAAAGAGGATTTTAATAACAAACCAATGAATTATATAATTCAGACTCTAAATATTTTAAATTTACTTCAGTAAATATAATTTCCTGGATTAATAATTGTAAAAGAATGAAAATGAAACCAGCTATATTTATAAATTGTACCACATATAGTATACTAAATTTAATAAATTGAATTTACTGTACCTCATGAAATAATAATTTAATGAAGAACAAACAATACTGTGATAAAGAAAAAAAAAATATTGAAAATGAAATACAAACAATGCTAGAGGTTATGTCATTAAAATATGAAAAGGGATGTACCACCTCCGTTAATAAAAAAAAGAAAAAAGTATAATGAAGATAAATAAAGTTGTTTGTACAAGTTATATATAATGGTAGGTCACCATTGTATAACGTTCCCTTTATGCGTGGTTTTTTATTTTATTTTATATTTTTTCCTGTTGTATATTAACATCACATTTTCATCACATTCTAACCATCTTTTTTTGTTATAAGTTTGTACAATTTAAAAAAAAAATAATAATAAAAAAAAAGAAACACATGAAAATCTTTATTCAAATTACTAAAAAAAAAATAATTTATCTTTTTCATTTTTTATTATTATTATTATTATTTTACAGAGAAATGCAAGTCATGAACAAAAGTGTGAAGAAAGTTTATAATTTAATTCTTTACAGTTTAGTTTTTACTTGACTATAATAAGTGTTTTTGTTATGTTAATTCATTCATTTATAAATCAAGTAGAGTTGTAAAACAAAAATATATAAACAAAAAGCTGGCAAATGATTTTGCCTTACTTTACTACCATTTGGATAATGCTTAAATTGAATGTATAAATTATTTATATATTTGTAGTGCAAATTTATTTTTACAGCATATATTTAAAGAAAAGTAAAAAAAAAATATGTTTGAAGATTGACAAGATGATAAAAATGTTTTTATTTTAATTTGTACAAATTTTATATTCTTTCTTTCTAAAGGATTATAAAAAAAAAGTAATTTAAACATCTCGAACTATAATATTTTTGAAAATTGATATAAAAATCATTTAATTCTTTTAATCAAAGATTTCAAAAAAAAAATATATAACAAATATTAGTTGTGCTAAACTGTATTGACATAAATTGGTAAACCAAGAAACGATAAAATTTCTATAAATGATTATTTAGGGTGTACACTGAGTAGTATGAATAAAAAAAGAAAACAAAGAAGAAATAAAAGTTTGCACAACAAATACCAGATATTATCCCCTGCGATTTTTTTTCATTGGGGTTTTATAAAGGATCAAGTATCAATGCATATGCTTCATGATTGAAATTAACTTGGGAAAGCGCCTATCAAAGTAACTCGCAGGACTAAGTAAAATGACTGAGGAAGGCATGTTTTCACCAGGCAGCCAGACCTTATCAAAGGCCTGCAGAACTTTCAAAAACGCTTTCTTTTCCTCCAAGTATCTGGTTATAAGGGTAACAGCTCTAAAAGTTTCTTCAATGGTTGAGTGCCAACTCCTGATGCCAAATTGATGATCTGGAATAATCTCCTCTCGCTTTAAGATAGGCCAGAGCTTCCGGGGAAACAGCTTTTCAAACAACTTGCATAGTATCGGTAGAAGAGTTATAGTTCTGCAGGAAGTAACATCATGAGAAACCTGTCTACGGGATCATTACTATACGACCTTCCACTTAGATGGGAAACATTTGAGAGGTTGTTCGGAGGATCCCACTGAAAAGATTTGTTGTGTACCGGACGGCCTTGTACGGAAGCATTACTAGCACCTTAGGAGTGATAAAATCAAAGCCTGGAGCCTTTCTCAATGTCTTTCCTTCTTTGATTACTCCTAGCACCTCCGATGTTAAAAAAAGGCTTAATTGGTAGACACAGAGGAATTAGAGGACATAGTGCCTCTCTAGAAATAAATTCAAGTATTTCATTTTCATCAGGATCCTGTACGTCAAACGGTGAAAAGACCTTGCTCAGTTAAGAAGCAAATAGTTCGGCCTTTTCGGAGTCGCTCCTAGTCCACGTCGCATTCCAATCTTTCAAAGAAGGCGATAGAGATGCAGCTCGTCGAAGATGCTAGGCGGCTTTCTATAAAGAGTGCCTGCCATTATTCAGGGGAAAAAGATTCTCAAGGTACGCCTTGAATGTTTCATTTCTAATGGACTTCAACAGCCCTTTTAATCGATCACTCTGGATTCCTTAAGTGCGTCCAAAGTGCTGTGATTAGATCTGCTGTTTAGTGTTTTTGGCTGCTGGTCGAGTGTGGACCTTCCAGTGGTTTCAGGCTTACTGAATTGTGGGATTGCGATCGCAGTTAGTGCTTTTTATTGTAGACTTGTCGTTTCACTTTCTTCGGAAGGTAAACGAAGTGACCTTTGTACGGCGCGTTCTCGCCTCATCGTGGCTGAAATGTGGCAACGATTTCTGGTTGTAAGTCCCCGTAACAAGCAAGGGAATATATTTGGCTTTCCCTAGTCCTGCTTGCGCTCAGTTTAGAGCGAGGGCCGTTATCGGTGGTTTTGTGCCGTACGTGTTTAGTATTGCACTCAATCGATCCAGAAGCGGCTAAGAGGTACAAAGAGTGACAGGGGAATAAAGAAGGTCCCCAGCTGTCCGTGGTTCGCTGCGGGCAGTCGTCACATACGTGGGTTCGCCCAGTGTTTTTAGTAGAAGGAAGACAGCGAGTATGTCTCGACCCGATAATAGGCAGGCTAGGGTATCTCTGGCCAGTCTAGATGACCAGCTGGTAGTTCGGCCTGGGCGCAAGAGGAGAGCGGAGGTTTCACCATTCCCCTCTTGCTCTCTGAGCAAGAGGGGAACGGTTAGGGCTCCCACCCCTAACCATCTATCACTCAGTGTGTTAATGATCCAGAGTGTATTAATGATCCTTTGGTGGAGGATTTCGTGGCTGCCCAGGGTAAACCTGGCAGCTCCGAGGCTATACTGGCGGCTGCTCGACAGAGCTTAGATTATCTCTTCGGTTTTATCGAAGGTCCCAAGAGCGTCAGCGCTAGTGCGAGAGGCAGAATGTTGCCGCGATTGCAGCATGTTAAGGGTGTGCTGTCTGCCTTGGCAGATGGTTACGAGAAGTTGGCCTCTAAGCCCGCTGAGATCAAAGTTGTTACTGTCCCGACGCCTGCCCCGAGGCAGCAAAGGCGTTTCGCCGATGTTGTTAAAGGGAAGCGTGAGGCTAGTCAGGCTTCCAAGAAGCCCGAGGTTTTATTCGTAAATCAGCCTATGGGGTCTACTAAAACTAGTAGACAACTCAAGGAGGACTTTCAGGACGCTCTTCGTAGGGACCGAAAGTGCCTTAAGATTAGGGAAATTAAAGAGACCAGCAAGGGTCTGGTTCTGGTTGCAAATGACAAAGAGACAGTCCGAGTCATCCAGGAGTCTCAAGAGGTGAAAAAGCTCGAGGTCCAGGTCGACCCCAAGCGCAAGCGTAGGCCCCGGGTCATTGTCTACGACATTGACCGGCGGTTATCTGATAAGGAGGTTCTGTCTCTCGTGAGGGAGCAGAACACCGAGTTGGATGAGGCTGCATTCGCAAAAGAGTGTAGGCTACTCTTCAAGACCGGCCGCCGTGAGGCTCAGCGGTATCATGGCGTTTTTGAACTTGGGGCTGGTCTCTTTCAGAAGTTTGTGTCCGAGGGTAGGTTGTATGTCGATTTTACTTCCTGTAAGGTTAAGGAGTACGTTGATGTGCAAAGGTGCTTCAAGTGCTGTCGTTTTGGTCACAGGGCAAATTCTGTAAGTATGCGTCAGTCTGCGCGCATTGTGGCGTGGAAGGTCACAAGCGCGACGACTGTCCGCAGATAGCCGAGGCTCCATCATGCGTTAACTGTAAAAGGTTGCGCAAAGAGTGCAAGCATTCGGTCAACAGTAAGGACTGTGGCTGTTACTTACGTGCGGTAGAATTATATTTCAAGGATAGTTAGTATTCTTCTTTGGGGCATTGTGTTTGCACACTGAGTTAGGAGAGTTGCTGGAGTCTCGGTGTTGTTTTCCAACACCGTTCACTGTAGTTGGGCGATCTGCCAGGTCGTTTGTTCTTTAAAAATGATCCACCTCATTTCTGATGCGGAAGGTTGCATTTTTCTTATTGCGAAGCCAAATCGCTTCTTTGGCAATTTTCATTTCTCGACCGCGGGTTTGTGGTGGTGCTGGCTCTGCTTGCAGAGTCGATTCCGCATTGGACATGGGTGGATCTGGCGGTAGGTTTTTCAGTCCCAGTCTTGTTTGGGTAGTGGCATTTTCTTGATTGTGTCGGCCTGGCAGAGTGTAGGTATCCTAGCAGCTTACGCTGCTGTACAATTACTGACTAGCCTGTGGCTTCTCGTACCTGTGTTGGCGTTTGCGGGGCCTTGTCCCGTAGGACTCTCGGGTGGCTAGGGTACCGCCCAGGCAGTTTAACTGGTCAGAGGTAGGCGCTTAGGCACCGGCCTCGGTTAGATTAGTTTCAATGGGGGTTGTGCCCGGAGAGTTCGCTCCCCGAGCACGATCAAAACTTTAGCATGGCGATTTGTCGAATTGGAGTGCACACTTAAGGGTGATGGGTGATGCTGATTGCGATCGACCTGGGTGTATTCCGAGAGGCCCTCCTAACCGGAGCTGTAGTGGGAGATTAGAGGTTATACTCAGCTCCCGACGGACCAAACTTTAAGACCTCTGGGACTAGGTTTATTGTTTTGGCTGTGCTCCAATGGCTTAAATTCTTACGATCCGTTTGAGGTGACCGAATCTGCTGATAGATATGCTGTCGTGGCATTCTTGATGCATCTATGCACTAGGGGCGTAGTATAGTTTAGGCTGATTGTGGTAGGCGCGGGGTCTTCTTCTCCGCTAGTTAGGCTTTTGCTTAGTTCCTGAGGGCAAGGTGGTAGCGTTAGCTGTCTTCTTCGGAAGGCAGAACTCATTACTATCTCTCGTGGCGAATTACCGATGTAGATGTCCCTCGGGGCATCTGCATCGGTGGCATCTCACTGTGGCCGGGCTGAACACTGTGGAATGTGTTTCAGTTTGAGGGCAAGAAGATGTCCTCCGTTAAAGCCATTACTGGCAAGGAACGGAGGTGGTGGTGTGGCGACCTGACACGCTACGAGGCGGGATCTTCTCCCCTCGGGGAGGAATTGAGATGAGTCCTTTTAATCTAACCCACCGGGTTTGTCTAGTGGTGAACGCGTCTTCCCAAATCAGCTGATTTGGAAGTCGAGAGTTCCAACGTTCAAATCCTAGTAAAGCCAGTTACTCTTATACGGATTTGAATGCTAGATCGTGGATACCGGTGTACTTTGGTGGTTGGGTTTCAATTAATCACACATCTCAGGAATGGTCGAACTGAGACTGTACAAGACTACAATTCAATTACACTCATACATATCATCCTCTAAAATAATACCTTAACGGTAACTGCCAGAGGATAAACAGGAAAAAAGAAAGAAAAGGATTGGAAGAGTTTATTTTTTTATCCGTGGAGTAGCATATCTTGTTATATGTAACGTGATTTAAATAATGTGTAATTATGTGTCGATCAGAAAAACAGATTTATTTATTAAAAAATAAAAATAATCTCCGTTATTTAATTGTGGGGATGGTTTTTCAGGTTTTTTTTTTCAAAAACTTATCAATGATATTTTCAATAATTAAACAAAAAATAAGTAATTTTTTGAGAAAAAATTTTAATTTCATTCTAAGATTAGTAACCCAACAACAATATTTCTGTATTGCTTATTATTTTCTTTTTTTTATTATAATTAAAATCCTCTAATACATAAACCATCACACCACATTTCATACTGATTGCAACGTTCTTGAGATAAAAAATTAAACAGATCTACTACATATTGATAGCTGCTGGTGAATGTCAGCAGCAATGGGTCAATGTGGATGCAGTAATGCCGTATTTTAAACAAATAATTTGTTTTATAACTATTAATTTTTTTATTTTTTTAATAGTAAAAACCTTTTTTATACAAAATGTAAGTAAAAATATTTATCAGCGTTAAATGAGATACCTAGGGAATAGCAAAATATTCATTACAGATGCGAATCATATTAGCAGAGAAATATTATTAGATTTATAACATCTAATTATATATTATAATTTACATTTAATTTTACATTATAAATAATATAAAAGTTTCACGTAGTCTAACACAAGTAGAGTTCCTTCCCTCTCCCCTCGAAGTCAAAAATATCATTACTATTCTCATGATAAAAAACTATTACATGACAGATTTTCTAGAAAAAAAGTCATGTTCCAAACCAAGTTAATATCTATCGATTTTTACATCATTTTATTAAGAGCCAGTTTAAATAATAAAAGTTATGATGTTAATATTTTTACATAATCGCGGAAAAAAGAAGACTTTTGTTTCTAATTTTTATATTTTCAAGCTCCGAGATCTTGTGATTCCGAAATCATATTGTGTACAATACGACTATAAGAAACATGGGATTAAAATGCATTAAACATCATACTTTTACACCCTTATCAAATTTCACAGTAGTTTTGTTCATTATTTTTATTTATGGTACGTCTTTAAAAAAATCATTTTTATCTTAATTTCCAGGTTTAAATTTATCTTATTGAACCGAATTTTTCATATTAAAAACGAATTTATTTCAGCCAAAAAAATCTGAATTAATAGAAGAAAAAAATGAAACATTATGAAATCCATATTTCTTCAACTGGTTTTCCAGCTACTGCTAGGTCTGAATGTATGTGTATAGGCAAATGCAGTTGGACTACCGGCTTGCCAGGCCTGATGTAGCTGCAGATGTAGTTCAATGTAAATGTAAATTTTTTCTCTGTTAGAATTTACAATCGGTATCTCATAGAGGACCGTAAGTAAATTTCATTCATGATAATCACGTGAAGAGAGATCCTCTACGAAATCCCTCATTAAAGCATACAAAAGTTCAACACCTGGTATATAGAAAAAAACACATGTATAAGTAGTTTATGAAGTTCGATACTTAAGGTAGCATCTAAATCACAGGTAGAAAAAAATAAAAATATAACCAATGTTATCAATACCAATAATATAATGGTAACACAATATAGAGTGTGAAAACCAAAACTAAATAAAAAAAAATATTCGTTGTCAAATAGAAATAGAGCTGTAATTTGTAAACTATCAAAGTGACGTTCACTACACAGTGACAGATACATCATATGTTCCCACACCTAGGTTCCTTCTCCAGATCATTCCTCTATTTACATCTTCCTGGTCCAGCACGTGGAAATGTTTTAGTCGCCTAATTTCATCGTTGTTGTCCAATAAATTTACTGCCAGATAATTTATATGTTTGTCTAACTTCTGTTTTAACCGTCAGATAAATTTTTGGATCTCTTCGTAAACAGAAGGTAATCCTAGATAATCATGAATTCCTTTACCCCCATCTACGGCACATCCGTTATGGTCCTCAACAGTATATATTGGAACCTTTGAATTATTTAATATTGCTGTTACATATCGTACCCCACAGCTGGATCTCATACTTCCCGATAGATTTAAGGATAACTCTACATAAATGATTTGTTAGATAACGATAACTGTGAATTTCTGCGTAGCAACCAGATCAATTGCTTGACATTAAGCTGTCTTCTCTTTTCTACCACGTGGCCCTTCCACGTTAGGTGACAATCCAAGTGTAGGCCAAGGTACCGTACCCGATCCGTGTGAGGGATGTAGGCGCCATTTAGGTGGATTCGTGGAAAATCAACCCTTTTCAATGTAAATGTTACATCGCTTCATTTGTTCTAATCTAACCACATTTTCCATTTTGTTAGCTACACGCCGATCTCGTCTAACTCTTACTGCAGTTTAGTATAGAGGCTTGATTCGGATCTTCATCATTAGCTAGGATTGCCGTGTCGTCTGCAAACGATACGACAGTGATGTTAATCCGGAGCAGAATGGTCTGCTGTGAAAATGGATTAAAGAACAGGCCCCAGAACAGAGTTGTGAGGTACTCCTGACTTCGTATCGAATAACCCAAGAAATTCATGATTGAAATTAATTTGGGAAAGCGCCTATCAAGGTAACTCACAGGACTAAGTAAAATGACTGAGGAAGGCATGTTTTCACCAGGCAGCCAGACCTTATCAAAGGCCTGCTGAACCTCCAAAAACGCTTTCTTTTCCTTCAAGTATCTGGTTATAAGGGTAACAGCTCTAAGGGTTTGTTCAATGGTTGAGTGCCAACTCCTGATGCCATTTTGATGATCTGGAGTAATCTCTCCTCTCGCTTTATGATAGGCCAGAGCTTCCGGGGAAACAGCTTTTCAAACAACTTGGATAGAATCGATAGAAGAGTTATAGCTCTGCAGAAAGTAATATCATGAGAAACCTGGCTACGGGATCATTACTGTACGACCTTCCACTTAGATGGGAAACATTTGAGGTTGTTCGGAGGATCCCACTGAAAAGATTTGTTGTGTACCGGACGGCCTTGTACGGAAGCATTACTAGCACCTTAGGAGTGATAAAATCAAAGCCTGGAGCCTTTTTCAATGTCTTTCCTTCTTTGATTACTCCTAGCACCTCCGATGTTAAAAAAAAGGCTTAATTGCTAGACACAGAGGAATTAGAGGACATAGAGCCTCTCTAGAAATAAATTCAAGTATTTAATTTTCATCAGGATCCTGTACGTCAAGCGGCGAAAAGACCTTGCTCAGTTAAGAAGCAAATAGGTCGGCCTTTTCGGAGTCGCTCCTAGTCCATGTCGCATTCGAATCTTTTAAGAGAGGCGATAGAGATACAGCTCGTCGGAAATGCTTGGTGTAACGAAGCTGGTATAGCCGAACGGTTTAAGATGTTAATCAGCCGCGTGCAGTAGTTCTGTTAATCTGAGTGCCTCTCTGTTGAAATAAGTCCTATCTTCAGGTCTCCTGTAGCTTTGGCATCTTCTCCAAAACCGCCTGTTACTGTTAATGAGATCCATTCCCTCCCTTATATAGTCCGTACCTTCCTTTCCTGCATTACTTATACTGTGTTGCATATTTAATATCCCTTGAACACTTCAACTGCAAAGATACAAAGAACCCCTCCTCGACCCAGTTACGATATGAGCCCCAATCGGTCTTGTTATCGTGAAGGACCGAATACTGTAACTGTAAACATGTGGTTTGGAACAGATTCATGTCGACCACTCCTGAGACGTGAGATTAATTGAAACCCAGCCATCAAAGAACCCGGTATCCACAATCCAGCGATAAAATCCATATAAAAGTAACTGCTTTTACAAGAATTTTCGAAGATCATCTGGACTTCGAAAATCATCTGATTTTGCTTTTTTCAGTAAAAATGAATTCGATGTTACAAAATGAGGCAGATATCATAAATGTTGTTTATTACTACAAATAATGATTTAGTTATCTTTGGATACCAAATATTCTTAATATAAATACTCTCTCTCATCATGTAATATCTGACATATGATAAATTAATTCAATAAAACTGTAATATTTATAAAGTAAGTCATCCTATGCTGTTGATCCTGTAGGAAAAATTCACTTTACTGCGTTGTTAATACGAAAAAAAGTATTTTTTTAACAATTATATTTTATTAAAATCGTTAATCTGCAGACTAAAATATGTATTTACACGATCTAAAACCGTGTGATTGTAAGATATTTATAAATTTTTAAGAGAGTTCTTTATATAATTCATAAATATGAATATTTAATTAAAATAGATAAAAATATTAAAATTGTTAAGAAGAAAAAATCATATACCAATGGTTTTAGTACGTACTCAATCAAACCAAAGAATTAAGTTAAAAGTTAATCTTAATCCTGCAAACGATTGAAAGCAACACATTTTTAGTCATTTTAGTAAGACACTAAATATAAATAAGGAAATAATTTCTCTACAGAAATAAACTTTCTAGAATCAAACTTCAATTTTGGAATTAAAAAGTTATTATGTGATTTGTGCGAGTTATTTGAGCTTTATGACTCCAAATATGAACAATAGTAAAATCTGAAAAAAATAAATCCTTTATTTTAAATAGGATAGAAAGCCTTTATTTTAAAGGCTTTAAAAAAAATGTGCTAGAAAAGTATAATAAAAAATTACATGAGCTAATACAATTCTACTTAATAAGAGTAAATAATATGAGGTTTGCAGCGTTAAGAAAAATGTTGACATGTCTTAAGTTAACCAGGATTAAAATTTTAGTCCTGGAAGGATGTACAGAAGGTAATACAATACATGATGATAAAGGTTATATTACTTAAAACAGATTAATTAACGACTTAAAATATAAGTACAGAAGAAATGGATCAAAATGCATTTAAACAGTCAAAATCTTCCATTTAAATTTTACTTTTTACATTCCACTCTCAACAAAATTAACACTTTTCCAAAATTTAAAACTTTACAAGAAAGGTGTAATTAAATGAAATGTATTCTAAAATGAAGTAACATGGACTATTAAGAAACCAATAACTCATATAAATTGTTAATACATAAAAAATTAAAGATCAGGCATTTATTATTAAATAACATTACAACTTTGCAAAGTATCATCTTATATATGAATTATTCAGTTCACGAAAAAACATTATAACTTGTTCTAAAACACACAAGAACAACGAAATTTATGTAAATTATTTATAACAAAATTTATTCCAACTAAAAAAAAATAAATCCATATAGAATAGTAACTCTTTTGTGTTTTTTGAAATTAATTTTTTTCACATATCATAAAATTTTAAGTAGTAAAATGGTATTATTAATTATAATCTTAGGTATAGTAGATTTTTTAACATATTTTCATTTTTTAATGTTTATTTTAAAAGATAAATTTTATCTCTTTTATTACAGTCTTACAATCCGATTAATTAGTTTAAAACCGCTAGAGTACTAGTGTCTATTCCTCCCAATCCTTTTTTTGTATTGGTTTTAAGATATTCTACACCCGTTCTATGTTTTTTTTTTTTTTTTTTTAATTAGCAGATTACAGAAATAAAACACAAAAGAAAAATTCTACTTTTCCAACCAAATTATTATGAGAAGGCTACAACTAAACTTCACTTAAGAAGAACAGAAATGAATTTAGGAAGAAAAAATCTTATCTAAGTTTAGCACAATGAGTGCGAAACCAAACCGAAAAATCTTATAGAACATAGCTATTTATGTAAAGTCATTATTAATAATCTGAAAAAAAATAAATAAATAACGTTTTTGTAATGTTACATTATGAAACACTAACATCACACTTCGCCACGAAGTTCGCATAATTCATAGTACAGTTCCAGAATTTAAATTTAAAACATAAAATAGTGTAGAATTCAGTTAAATGTAAAAACCTTATAAGATTATGTAAAATAAAGTGTATGATGTTCAAACATAATAAAAGGTAGTAATTCATTGGTATAATTAGACTTATTCTTAGTTAGATTTGAAAGAAAGTATTACAAAAATCGAATATTTAATTGGGTTAAACAAATTAAATTATCCTACGAATGGTCAACATCAGATTAAAAATAAAGGTCAGTTCTCACAGGAAACTATTTTCTGGTAAGATATTTTGGTTTGGTTTCACAGTCGTTGTTTTTTACTGAAATAGGTCTTCTGTAAACCTTTCAAAATTAAGTGAAATTTCTGTTCTTCTCCATTTAAAAGTCTCGTTGTGATCTTCTCTTAATTTGGTTCTGAAAAAGGAGAGTTTTCTTTTTAAATTTTCTTTCTATAATCTGCTGATATAACACAGAATAACAATGCTTTCTGTATCGGCCAGCAAATTTAGAACCATTAGCTACTTATTTCAAAATTTATTACGATAAAACTTTAAGTTTTCTATGTGAACTGATGATAACTATTAATTTTCCACAACCGTGATAGCATAGTATAATATCAAGAATTATAAGGAATTATAACAAATACCATCATAACGAATTATTATCGAAGTATAACAGTATAAAGAAAACAGGATGTTAAAGATTAATAAAAATTTCATTTAAAAAAGTCGATTTTTTAAAAATTACATCGATTGCAAAAATATACAGATTTTTTGTTTGTTATACTACTTAGTTAACCAACAATCAGTTTCCCAAATAACGAAACTATAAGTAAATCGTATAAAGCAATAATGAAGTGAAAGAGAGATATTCAGTGATCCCTCCCATTACAATACAATAAAAGCCTGAACATAGCGTAATACAATTAAAAGTACAACGAATAAAATATAAATAAAATCCACACAAAGTTTGTAAGAAAGTGCACATAGACATACAATGAATATAGGAAAAATAGTTAAATAATCAAAACAACTGTTCATTTGTCAACAAAATAAAGAAAGCACAACATTCATTACAACAGTCTCAAGATCCAATACATGCAACCTTTTCAGTCGTCTTACTTATCCCAAAGGCAATTTAATGCAAAAAAAAACGCAACGGTTCAAATGTATAAAAAAACCAAAAATTAAATGATAACTGTAAAAGGAATTTCCCCAAACGGTAAGTAAAGCTACTTCTAACTTCAAATACCAATTTAATGCAAAAAAAAACAAAAACGCAATGGTTCAAATGTATAAAAACACCACAACCAAATACTTATACTTTGAGCTTAACCGGTGAATTTCATCAAGAATAGATGGCATTCCTAGGTATATCCTTATTCTTCGCAAACCATGGCGCCTCCAATATCTTCCTCAGCACTTCGATCTGGATTGTTTGCCATACCCCAAAGTTGCATCCCGTAGGCTCATATTGGCCTTAAAAACGCCTTATACAACAACCGAATTTTACTTAACGACAACACGAACCTCCTTCGAATTAACCAGTTCTACCTCCTAAGTTTAATATTTAATTGCTTTTTCTTCTCTCTCATGTGATTTTTCCATTTTAGGCGGTGGTCTAAATGAAGCCCTAGGTATCGTATGTTGTCCGAATGAGGGGTATGAACCTAGGCAGACTCATGGGCAGATTCATCTCCTTATTGCAAACGTTACATGACTCGACTTCGCAGTTTTAACATTAAAAAAAAAAATATTTGCAGTATTATAAAAATAAATAGATAAATAATTATGAATGATATGAAAGAACAGAAGGAAAAAATTATTGTCAATTATTAAGACTGGATGATTTGCTATCCTGGACGTAAATAGAGGGGTTTTTACAAGCGTAAATAGCAAAATTGATTTGTTAAATTGGCAGGTACCCGAAATTAAATACAGGATTAAAAGAAAATTCAAAATGTTTGTAAAATCAATATTCTCTCAAACTTTTCTCGTAAAGTGGGAAAAGAATCTTTTGTTTAAATTTAAAGATTTTCGTTTTTAGGAAGAATTATGTAAAAATTGATTTCCTTTAAATTTCATAATTTTAATTCATTTTCCCAAAAGCATCCTTAGCTAAATAAATTTAAAAAAATATATTACAGAAGAAAGGCGATAAAACCATCTTGAGAAAGTAAATGCCAGTATTTTATTTTAAATCAAGAAAGGGGGAAGAGGTTCATTGATAAATATTTCAAGTTAAGAAATATCATAGATTGCTAAGATTTCAATCGGGTAAATTGTTACGTATTGTTAAAACAATTTGGTTCATCAATTTCATTAAAGTAGGTCAGTCGTTCGTGCGTAATTCCACAAAAACAATAGAGTAGATACAGATTGAAATAATAGACAAAGATTTGAAACAAAAAAGCCGTGGAAATAAAAGACTTTCTTCCCTCAATTTTGTAAGGAACGCGAATGTAACATGAAAGTAAATCGCATCATAACAATTATTTGCATTTGTAACTTTAATTAGGCGAACATTACGTAAATAGCAGTCACAATAATTTTCTTAGCCTACCTAAGAAAATCGTAGAACAAACAGGATTCTCTGTAAAACAGAGCTGACATCTCGAGAACAATTAGCTTGATTTTGATAAATGAAAAGTTAAAATAAAATTCTTTTTATTTTTATTTTAAATTTTACTCACGGGAACTAAATTTATTAATTCAGCGATTCAAAACATTACTACATGAATTATTACTTTGTAAAATTTACAAATGAAAACTTTATTTCCACAGAAATAATGAAGTTATCTGGGTAAATTTACATGTAATAACGACTTATAAAATTTATTACTCTCTTCCTAGGTAAGTCTGATAAAAAATTACAGAAATACTCACGAACTACGCTATTAGTCTATATGTAACGTCTTATGGGGAGTCAATCAACAGTTTTTTACTTCATAACTTCACACACACACACACACAAAACAGGAAAGGAAAACCAGTTTTTTTCTGTAGACAACTAATTCAATGAAAAAACTCGATCCTGTTTGATAAATTATCATCTGTTTGATTATTATCATCAGTAGAATTTCGTTTCTGATCTTCATCAGGCTACCAATGGAAATGTCATCTGTTCATGTTGTTTTACACTATCAATTTTATCTATTCTGTGTCATTTCTATAATGAGATGTCCTTCTCATTATAGATTTATAGATAAATCTGTTTCTTTAGATTCGTTAATATTCCTACAATTAAGCTCAGTTTTCGACATAATAAGGACTGCAAGAAAATAAATAATGTAACACAGAATATCGACTCTGTTTTCATTAATCACCCAGTCTTCGTAATGCTTATTCTAAGTTTTGCATCTTTACAACTTTTCGCTCCTCCCTGTACATATTTCCATCAGTTTTTAAATTGAATAAAGATGTATACAAACAAATACAATCGTATTTTTAAATATATTATGGATAGTTTTTTTAATAATAATTATATAATTTAACGCATTATAGTTGATACAGAAATAAATATGGATAAAATACAAAAACAAGATAACATAATAATAAATGAAATTAAAAACCCTATAACGCAAAAGCATAAAAAGATAAAACACAATACGTACGATAAGAAAAATCCCAAATATACCAAAAATTATATACACATTAAATACATGAAAATATTGAAACATACACTTTATAATCAAATCGCTAACATAACATATTCAAATAAAACGAACTTACCTGTCATCATTTGTAAAAATATTGAAAAAGTAAATTCTTGATAATAATTATAAAACATAAAAAAACAAATAAATAAATACTTAATACAACCCTAAACTACAGTAATAGTATAAAATATCATTCACGACTATACCTTTTCATACCGCCTGCACCAAGATTGACAGGTTTGTCTAAAATTCATAAGACTAATATTCCAATACACCCACTTATTAAATTCAAAAAGCACCATTTTATTACATAGTAAAAATAATGGATAAAATATTAAGAAATAAAATATAACATCCATATTCATATAATATAAAAAATTGATTTCAATAAACAAATAAATAAAAAATCTTGAAATCAAAAATAATACAAAAATGGTTTAATCGAATTAAACCATTTCAAATATGTACCCAGATATTAGGGAATAAACTACCTGTTAATAACCACCGTGACGCGTGTAGTAACATTTCGGCCTTTAATCCAGAGTTGCCGGGTTCGAATCCCGGTCAGGTATGGCATTTTTACACGCTACAAAATTACTACCTTATCCACTGAAACAATACCTAACGGTGGTCCCGGAAGCTAAAAAAAGTAAACCTACCTATAAAGTACATATTTCAAAATAACGAAATTAATAATAAATTTGAATTTTGGGGCCTATATAAAACTAAGTGCAATGAATGTGACCATATATATATATATAGTCAAAACCACCAGATTTTTCAATATGAGATTTTAAGAGCACTTTATTATAAAAGACGTAATAGTAGATTTTCAAGTGTAACGGATCACAATACTATGAACAATAAGTTGGAAATAATAGAAATAGATAATAACAATAGAAAAATTGATATTCTTGAAAGATATACTAGTAAATTTAAACATAAATATAAATAAACTAATAAGTATACAAACCGAATACAGTGGTTCGTTACATAAATTGATAGAACTGATACCATAATAGTATTTCAATAAGAGGCATCATTCATGTCATGTCATGGTATGGGATAGTTTTAATAGTAAATAAAAAAGCTTTAAATGCGGATATTTTTGTGTAATTTATAACTTAACTACTGACGATGAAGTATTGACTTAGAAAGCGCTACAATTGGTAAGCATCTCTTTCTTTTTAATTTACTGTATTTGGAGGTTTTATTTTTAGTAGTTTCTGTGAGTCTGCTACTCTTTCACGCTAAAACTACTCAACCGATTGAGCTGAAATTAGTTTTTATACCTGAGAAGAACATACGGTTATTGCCGTTAATAAATGTTTCACCGTTTCAAAATAGTGGCCGTTTTAATGGCTTGCAGTAACAACTGGATTTTTTCCTTGCCGATATTCAACTTTACTGTGGCCAAACCGTTGATCACTTGCAATATTTGAAATTAGATTTTCTACAAAAAAGGTCACTTCGATATCTCCTTCAGTTATCGAGAAAAGAACCTTTAAAGGTGCGACAGTGCACAAAAAATATTTTTAAATTATTTAGTCTCTGTTTCGATTCCCGACAAGGATGTGGTGTTTTTTCATGTATTTATTTATTTATCTGTATATATAAAGCACCATGTCCCGACTGATTCATGATTAACGTTTGGTAAAAGCTACTACTGAAGATAAACTGATGAAAATTTGTATACACGTTCTTCTTACAATGTAAGTGTACAGTAAGAAAGGAGTTTTTGAAATTCTGAGAGAAAAGGGTTAAAATGAAGTAAAATTTAATTTTAATATTATTGAATTTATCTGCAACAAATTAAGATATCAACTTTATTTTTTGTAAGAAAAAGTTTGGTTCACATTTTCATGTGAATATCTATGAACAGTATCTAGATGTTTCGAAATACGACCATGATAGTGGTGAAGAAAGCTAAAAAAAATTCGAACAATCATTAAAAATGTTCCCCAATTCCGACAATACTAAAACGAGATGTTCAATAAATTGGGGCTTGCAAATACTCTTCAGATAAATGTATAAAAACCATGTTTGGGTTTTATGAATTTCGATTTTTAAAAATGCGACTATGTACGGCACGACGGCTCGACAACACATCCACTACCATTGTTACTTTGTGTGCTTTACTTGTCGGTAAACGCTAAGAACCGTGCAAAATCACCTTTTTACCCGTTCTAAGCACGGATAACCAGCTACAATTAATATTTTTAAGGTGGGAGTCGATTATTTTGAAACCCGCAAACATCAGATCATTCAAAGTTTCGAGTTTTGTGCTAATCAAACTGTTGCTCTGACCAAAATTAAAATATATTGAAGTTTTTATAAAATGAACAGGCTTTAATTATTATTGATCAGTATTATTCTAACACGCATGGAGATAATGAACACGGTGGTGATCCAGGGGGCGGAACCCGATCCCTAGACTGGAAGGCCGAGAGAAACGGCCGACTAGTATGTTCATAATGTATTACAGTCTGGTATATTATTTAATATTATGCAATTTTACTCATATTATTTTGCTAATTATGTATTTTAAATCATCTTGACAGCAAATTTAACATCAGTCAGCACCTCTCCAACACGCAGACAATGCTCAAACAGAAGTGTTTTGTTGCGTGCGTGTATATTAAAATTTAATGATATATTTTTAATACCATTACAATACAGTTATATTATAATAATTGTTATATTTTTTACATTTAAATTGCTGTATAATTTTGTTTTTTGATCAATTATTATTATTAATGGTCTTTATTACTTGGGCAATGTCTATCTATGCGTAGCCTTATAAAGTGAAACCCATTAACTATCTAATCATCCAATTTTTTTTTTGTAATAGCAATTCAGCAACTCTGTTTAAAACAAAATTCTGTATAATCTATAAAAAAAAAAACCTTTATCATAAGTAGGTAAAGTGATAGTTGAAAAAATAAGAATTCTTCATAAACGAATTGTTTTATATTATTATTCAGTGGTGACTAGAAGGAGGCAGCTAGAGCCTATGCGTTTCGAGGTGAAGGGGTACTCCATAGTTCCAGACAATGAAGAAAAATACTTGGGTTTCTGGATCGACCGTAGGTGTTCGTTTTCTGCTCATGTCGGCCAGGTTGCGAAGAAGACTGAGAAGACCATCCGGGTAGGAGGTTATCATCCTGAGTAGGTTACTCAAAAATGTGGGTGGCCCTAAATATTCCAAGCGTAAATATACGTACAAGTAGTTAACTCTATAATTATTTACGGGATCCCTGTGTGGAAAAAAGCCAGGAGTTGGAAGAGAAACGTACGCACATTGTAGGATTTACAGAGACGTATGGCGCTGAGAGCTAGCTCCACATACAGGACTGCCTCGGCTGAGGCAGATTTTGTTATAGCAGGAACGCCACCAGTCGAATTGCTTGCTAAAATGAGATGCGCAACCTGTTCAGGTAAGAACAAAAGCGAGGGTACGACCTTTTGTTAGAGCGATGATAGGTCCGTTGGAGTGAAGCGTCCACTGGTGCGTGAAGTGGACGCCTGATCAATGAGGAAGCCAGGGGTCATGAGGGGATTTTATGAGCTCGGTTACGCGCTCACATAGTTCCTGGCGGTCCACGGCTGCTTCCGCCATTATCTCCACAATTTCAAGAGAGTGGATGATAACGCGTGTCCATATTGCGGAGACCTGGATGACGTAGAACACGTTGTGTTCTACTGTTTATGTTGGGAACCCTTGAAGCATAATTACAGACATCTGGGTCCTCTCACACCATAGAATATAATAGAAAAGATGCTTTACAATGAGGAAACATGGGATTCCATCTCTCGTATGGTCACCTGTATTATTAGGAGTAAGGAGTCAGATGCGAAGACAGAATAGCCTGAGAAATTCATAAATATTCCAGCTGCTAGTTGAAGAATTAGACCGGTGAGCGAGGGGGGAGTACAGCCTCCTGCGGAGCCGTAGTTCATTCGTGCTTGTGTGGATGGGCTACGGTGATGATGCACGAGGACTCTCGAACCCCTGAGCCTGAAGGCACTCCCTGGGGCTGTGAATGCTTCATTGTGGCCTGGACCCGGTGTGGAGAAGAGGTGAGATAGGAATTTTAGTCGGTAGGGTGCAGGTATACATACGCTCATAACAACATCTAGCGGAACCTGTGCAAGTCCGACACTGCCCCATTTATGGGACGTGCGTAACTAGCATTTCTTCGACTTATCAATAAAGAAAAAAAAAGAAGAAAGTCAACCATTCCTGAGATGTGTGGTTAATTAACAACCACCAAACAACATCGGTATCTACGATCTATATGGATGCTCTTGGAATGACTTCCAGGCACCCGAAGTTTTTATCTGAACAATGCCTTTATCGTAATCAGTTGAATGATATATTCCAAATTTAACTAAGCAAAGAGTGTCAAAAAGAGTACACGAAATTCTTTGAAGGTGCGGTTTGTAGGTTATCCATTCACTCTTTTACAATCTCATTTAATCGAATTATTAAATTTCTAATCTTCTAATGACTAGTAATTTCCTACTGTCTGTAGCTTCTAACTTATTTTACAATGAAATAATAATATGAAAATATTTTTACTATGCTATTTAGGTGATATATATATATATATATATATATATATATATATATATATATATTTAAGCATTTCTTATATTTATTATGATTAAACCGTAATTAGTACAATTTAAGAGTATTAAAGTAACTGAATGCTAATGGTATTATTAATAAACATATTTAGTATATTAAGTATTAGCATATTAAGTATATTGGCCGATAATTATAAGATCACTGCATTCAATTTAAAGGTCTGTGTTACTAAAGAATACATGTATACAGATACCAAGCTGTGAAAAGATTAACTCAATACACACATTTACAGAAATATTAATTCTGTTCAAGAAGTTTGTGAATTTTTAACATACCAACGAAAGTGAATGTATGTGTTATGTGTTTATCTACAAAAAAAATACACATCTATTATATATTGGGAAGTTTTCCATATTGAATGAATCGCAGTTTTCTTTTTCCAGCTGCTTTCTGTATAAACATTCAATCTATGGGGGTGCAATATAAAAGGGTGCTCGCACGATTGAGAAAGGAAATCAGAAATGTTTTGTTAAAAAAGAATATAGTGCAGTATAGAATAGTATATATAGAAATGGGAAAATGATAATGTAAAAACGGAACATTTATGTGGAATCTTTATTTACGAGAACGAAGTTGAGATGTAGTTAGGGGGTAAAGGAGTGAAGTATGGGAAGTAAAAAAGAGAGAGGGGGTGAGGAGAATTGAAGGTGGTACGAAAAAAGACATGGAGAAAAGAGAAAAAAGTTAGGGGGGATTGATGATAAGGAGGGGTACAGCCGAGGGGGAGTTCAACTACATACATCAAGAAAATCAATTGAGGTCTTTTTCTGTGTAAGCTTTTCTTTAAATTAAAAAAATACTCTACCTTTCAACATAGTTTACTATGGAATTCTCCCTAATATTAATATTTCAATCTAACATGTACACTGTACTTTATATATATATAAAAATAATAATAAATAAATATAAATATGAATTCTACTTTTATTTACATTTTTAATAAATGAGAGCAAAAGTATTTTTACATCAATCACTCCTTTTCTTAATAAGCTAATGATGTTACTCGTTTCCTATAACAAGACGCTTGACCCAGGTTAATTTACCTCAGCGTAAATTAGAAGAAATGCTGCAACGATATTAATCGCGTTATCATAACCAATAAAGTCTAAACTTAAATAAATTTTTTCGTAATAATAGATGAAAGGGATAAGTTTTTTACTTCCTAATCACCTTTCTTTAATAAATATGTGGTGAAAGATATACTAAATGAAACCATTTTCCTTTCAGGGATATCATGAATATCAGAGAAGTCATTCTGTCCTCAAGCTAATCTTAGAAGACAGGTTAAAAAAACAATGAAACTGACTAAGAATTTGAAAACTGTATTTGATAATATATAGTATAAGGGTACAAAATTTTTTAAATTAAAAGAAAGTTGAGAAATATATATGAAAATAAACATAATCTGTATAGAATGCAATAAAAATACTAGAAGATGAAAAGCAAATTCCGATTCAGAAAAGGAGTAAGACAATGGGATATAGTGAGTGAGTCCCATTGTTTTTCAACCTGTTTGTTGAAAAAGCAACTCAGAAACTGAAAGATAAAAGTCAATGTGGAGTAAATAACCAAGAAGAAAAAGTAAAATGTTAAATAAATAAGAATAAAATATAGGTAACGAAATGTTCACGAAAAATCAATATTAAAACAGGTTAATATACTATACCGGAAGTTACATAATTCTCTTATTTAAATTGTAAATTTACGATGAGAAGACGAAGTATAAGGTAGAGATCAAAAGAAGACTGTTGAAAGTGAAGATAGTTTTTACTAAAAAACTATGTTATTAAAATACCTTTATTCGTTACGTGTAGTGGCTTTTGGTAGCAAAACGTGGATAATAAGAAAAACAGGAAGTAAAATAATGGACTCCTTTGAAGTTTTATAAGTCCTCTGTGTTAAGAGGATGTTAACAATCATGTACATAAAAAAAAAAAATGAAGAGGTCTTTACAAGAACAGAAACAAGAAATGTTTGTGGCAAATGTGAACTAGGCTGCTGGGTAGAATATTAAGACAGCCAGGTTTAATTAATTTGTACCTTAGTATGATTATGCCCCAGAAAGGAAACGCGAAAACATTTTAAAAACAGGCCAGCCTATCAAATACATAACTACCTAATTTTTTTTTTTTGTCTTTAGACAACTAGACTTTAGACGACTTTAGAAGTCTAAGCTTCTGATTTTTTTAGATTTGCAATATTCATGTTTTCCTCCACTTTTACTAGCAATAACTATTTCTGTTTGGAATAGTTACTTTAAAAAATTAAAATAAACTTCGTTGAAGAAGTCTGAAAATCTCCGTGGTGTAAACCTTTTACGAATAGTACTGGATTCGAATTCCGGTCACGCATGGATTTTTCAAAAGCTATAAAATTTCCGTTCTAAATCTCCAAGTACAAACGTGAGAGTATGTATGGGAAATTAATCATCTACAAAAAAAAAGTAAAAAAATGAAACTGGTATGTTTATTCTGCTACATTTATCAATGTAATTATAAAAACCATTTTTACGGAGACGAAGTGATATTAAAAATAAATATAAATATTTTTTTAAATAATTGCTATTAACGACTTAGAGGATAAAAAGCACAACATACAATATATACTAATATTGTGGACCTCCAGCTTATTTAGCTTAGTTATTAGTTTAGCCACTACATATATATATTTTTTTTTCTGCTAAAGACATCGCTGTAAGAAAGCGTAAAAACACAGATTCTCAGTAATTCCACTTGCGGTATATGAAATACTGTTGGCACTAGTAATAGTACAATAGACAGAATAGTGTGTTACGATAAAATGAACTACGTAGGAAGAAGCCAGTCGCCGGTCTAGTAATCCATCCCGCTTTGCTCATCAATTGAACTTTCTGAATAATAATGTCATCCGAAGGCACTCGAAATATTTAAAATATAATTTTTTATTTCCAATAAATATTATTTTATCAAAGAAGTAATGATTTTTTTTGATATTAAGAAATAATTAGTTATTACGCAATAAATAAGACTTATTTATACAACCTTTTTTGCTTTGTTCCGCAATGATATAATTTAATGAAGATTACTAAAATGATCTATTTTTCTATAGAGAAAATGTTTTTGTTTATTTTTTACACTTTACTCGTTTTTTTATTCTGAGAAACAACTTTAAAAAATTTTCGTAAACAAATTTACTAAAATTTATTTCAGTAAAATATACGTTAAGAAAAAACTAACTAAATATAGCCTAAAAAACTGATTTGGTTATCTAAACTGTACGTGATTTCGACATTATAGTTTTAGATGTCCAATAAAATAAAATCACACTATATCTATATATATATATATATATATATATATCAATTAAAAATTGATTTAAAACAATAAATTTCGATAAATACTAATAAAACTGGTTTATAAATACTGAAATAATTGTTTTTTAAATGTAATTATATTATATTCTGATGCCTACGCGTATCGTTGTACTTATGATAATATATTATATAGCCCAAGAGTACGTATGTAAGAATGTAAAGGGGTTTTGTACAAATAAAATATATAGGCATATATTAATAATTTATTGTTATTGTAAAGTAATTGTATTTGAAATAAGTTACCGTTTCGTAATTTTACTATAACAGGTTTTGTTTTGAATGAATGTATTTTTAATGTCCTGACTTTCACAAATGATAAATATATATATATACAGAGAGAGAGAGAGAGAGAGAGAGAGAGAGAGAGAGAGAGAGAGAGAGAGAGATACATAGATATGATATTATAGATTAATAAATCAAATATTTAATTTTTAAAATAACTAGGCTATCTTTTATTTTGTAATTTAATTAATTTCCTGTTTTGTTTTTTAGGCTTATAATAAAGGATAGTTCTCCATTTTATAGGATAGTTTTCCATTTTATATAAATATAAATATATATATATATATATATATATATATATACATCTATATATATAGAAAGGTTTTACGTTATTTTTGTAACAGAAAGAATAACGAAAACGAGTATATTTTTGAGGAAGATAGGCAATGTCCCCAAACTTCAACCCAAGGTTTATTTTTTTATACAATCATAACCTTTTGAATTTTTTAGCACTGATTTATATCTTATTAACAAGATATGGACTTATAGTATACTAATTACAACCAATGCTTTCCAAAAAGAATGCTGTTAAAATTATGTTTATGATAAATTCTTTTTCTTAAATATCTGAAATTAGAAAAGTTAATGCTTTCTTAAGTCTCACTGGATTGTTGCATTAATCTAAAAATTGATATTTTTTAATCTGTGTAGTTTTATTAGATAACCTGTATATATTATATATCCAGTTACTAAATGAATCATTTTTCAAAGATTTTGTAACTGCATTTTTTTAAAGAAATTCAGAATATTAGTATAAATCACAAGTTTTTTTTTATTAATTATAAATATTTAAAAAAAATGAAAGTGTTTTAATAAACAGTTTAAAAAGTTGCATCCTAACAGCGAAATATAATTAATAATTTATTAAAATTAATTATAAATTTTACATTTTGCTTTTTTTTGTCATTTCCGTTTATTAGTTTTGCAGATATTCTTCTTCTTCAGAACAGATATTCTAATAATAAACTAATTAAAAATATGTTTTCTTTATTTTCCTAATGTGTAATTTGCAATCTGTTCGACAAGTGAACAATCAGTTGCTTAATCCCCATCTACGGCTTAATGAGATGAGAATGATATGTGACCTAAATGAGGTGTAGTCTTGTACAGACTAGGTCGAGCATTCATGAGTTGTGTGGTTAATTGAACCCAACCACCATAGTAAGCGGTATTCACTGTCTAGTATTCAAATCCGTATAAAAGCAACTGACTTTTACTAGGATTTAAACCTTAAAACCTTCTACTTCGAAAATCAGTTGTAAACAACTGATATTAAAATCTGTTGAAGATAATAAAACAATCATTTTGGTATCGTAATTAAATAGATTTTTAAATTTAAACTATAAATTTTACATGTTTAAATAACATTTATCATTATTTTTCTATGTCAGGTATCATTTAAATCTTTTTAATAACGATTAATTATATTTTTGTTGCTGCGTTTTTGCAGTGTGTGTTCTTTCAAAGTGAGAGATTTTAATTTTCCTTAATTTTTAGATTATAAAATATGTATTTATTTTCCTATAGAAGGAGTATAATTTGATTTTTGTTCAAAGTAACTGACGAACAGCTTAAAACCGAAGTTAGTAAGCTCAGGCAGTTATTTGAGAGTTACCTTTAACACTCCTATCGTCTCTGGGACTAAAAGCGCTACTCTTAATTTATGTAGCACTGATAATCTTACTCAAAACCTGGTTAAGATAAAAATTATAGATTAAAGTAATTGAAGTATTTTAGGACATATTCATAAATGATAAAAAATATATCCTAACGAAAATACAATTTATTTTATTACATAATGTTAATAGATATTTATAGATGGTAGTAGTATATATATATATATATATATATATATATATATATATATATATATATATATATACATACACACATGAACAACCTATAACACAATCAGTATATTTAAATGATAAAAAAATATATCCTTACGAAAATATAATTTATTTTATTACATAATGTTAATACATTACTACCATCTACCATAGATTACTACTACCATCTATTTATAGATGGGTTTTATCATATAATTCCCTATATTTGGATTAATTTGCACGATACTTAGGTTGCCAGCCGTTAACTATTCAAGCTTCACTACAGTATTGTATTTTCGAAATTTACAATTTTGATTTTTCTAAAATGCCTTATTCGATCTTGGAAAGGTTTGCTATTGCAAAAGCTTATGTGCGGTCTGGTTCTTTTCAAGAATTGCATCAAATATTCGTCGACAAACTTCTGAATGCAAGTACCCCAGAAAAAAGTAGCATACACGATTTGGTTAGAAAGGGCTTACAATGGGGTCGGTTTCAAACGCAAAACAGATATTTCATTCGGACTCCAGAGGCCATAGCCGACGTTCGAAAATTAATTTCTGCCAGTACGGAAAGTCTATACGTAAATTATCAAATCAAATTATAAAAATATGCATTTGCCTAAGATTCTTCAGATTTAAATTTGAAATTGTATTGTGTAACAAGTGTTTCATATAAAAGGAGGCAAGGTTTCACTTATCTGGGCATGTTAATTCGTTCAACATCGGATATTGGATGACTGAAAATCCATACCAGATGTTTGCGAATCTATTTTACGATGAGAAAGTAGGTCTGTGATATGCAGTTCATGGTAATCGTAAAGCGCGATTAATATTATTTTATCAGACGTCAATACAAAAGTGTACCGTATAATCTTGGAAGAATTCTCAATAAGAAGAAAGAATTAAGAAATAATGAATCGCTCAATAAACAGATCATGAAAAAGAGTACAGCTTCTTCCATTATTCTAAGAAGACACAGCAACGTCTGTTACAGATCAAACGATTCACAACCTCACGTTTGTGTGAGTTTTATAGAACGAACTGTCACCAGAGAACGGTGATCTTTGCGTTCCTCAGATTTGTGACTATTTACTTCGAGGCTATTTGAAGATGGAGTTTATGAATCAAATTTTGACGCTATCGATGAACTGAAGGTGAACATTCAACTAGAAATCGATGGGAATTACAACGTTTTGCGTCCGGTGATTCTCAGTTTGGCAATTCCAGCACAAAAGTGTATCGCTGCGCAAGGCGATCGGTTACTTAAAAAAGTTGTTTTTAATTTTTTTAAATTCATTCATAAAATATAGCACGTCGCAACTGCGTTTAGTCTGTAGCGGTTCGGGTTTAAGTTGCTCACCCGTTCATTAAAACAGCTTGTACATTTTTCATAAAACAATTTTTTAATTTTTAATTTTCATTTTTGCGTTTTCTTTTTAAAAAACTTTCTTCACACTATTTTATAAATATCTGCTTTATAATCTATATAAATAAAAATGTAGATGTTCGTTTGTTCAGAATCTTAAATCTCCACAAGTTCTTCATCGATTGCTTTGAAATTTTTACACAACGTTGCATTCGAATACGCGTGGTTTTTATGTATCTACAACTTATATACCTAAGATGTTACACCTGTGACAGGTAAAAACATGCTTTTTTTGAAAAGCATCGCTATTTGTTGAACGTAAAAGCAAAACACGCTATACTAAATATTTTACGATTCCATTTCAATGTTTCCGATATGTGTGTCCATTATAGATTAAAAAACTACTGGACCGATTTACGCGTGGGCAAAAAGGGAGAAAGAAAAAAATCGGAAAGGGAAAGAGGGAAAAATCGGAAAAAGGAAAAATCTAAACGGTAAAAGGGAAGAAGGGGAAAATGGAAAAAATAAAAAAGGAGAAAACGGGAAAAGTAAAAAAGAAAGGGTGAAAAGGGGAAATGGAAATTAAGGGAAAGAGAAATAGGGAAGGAAAGAGAAATTTGAGGAAAGGGGGAAAATTAAATAAAAAATGGGGGAAAGGAAAAGGGGATATGGTAAAAATTAAAATGGGAAAAGGGAAAGGGGGAAGGTAACGGGGGAAGGGAAAGGGGGAAAGGAGAAAGGAAAAAGGTTAAATTTTGCGAACTTCCATAATGTTCATTTTGTTAATGTTTTAACAAACTTTCAATTGTATTCATTAAGCTATATATATATATATATATATATATACTCAAATCTAGCAATAGCGAACCATTGCCGGGTCTGCTAGTACATAATAAAATTAGATTTATTATTGTTAAATAGTTTACTTAATTTACATCTAATACAATTATAATTGAGACATAAAAATTACAATCTCTATATTAATATATTATAAAAAATGTATTTTTATATTTTGCTAAGCACAGCTGGAGTATGCTTATCATGGTGTTGGTGATACGTTCTTTGAGATGATCTAGGTGCTATATCTTTTCTTGATACACCATGGCCTAAATGTTTACTTTTCCTACGTATGGATACTTGCTTTACAGCAGTGGAAGATATGTATCGAAATATGTTTTCAAAACAACGGTAGTAATGTAGAGCATATTAAATAAATAAAAATGGTTTTCACCAAGAAATGTTTATTTTTTTAGATATGGAAACTTATGGGATTATACATGTAGTTTATGGCTCTATTAATCATACTACAGAAGATTATAATTTGACCGGTATGGGTTTATTGATTTAGTTTGGTAATTGTTACTAGTAATATTAAGTTTTGATAAATAAACAGGTTTAATTGAATTTTATTATTTATATAAAAAAAAAATTTTTGAATATCTTTTTGAAGTGAAATGTACGAGTATCATTATTTTATATTTCTAAAATTTATTCAGTATTTTTATGAAGTCTATAACATTTTTAAATAAAAGTATTCTGTTATAAATTGATTCAATTATTTTATACAACCAAAATAAATAAATCAAAATAATTGATTTTATTTAAATAACAGAAAATAAATATATATCTCTATAATATTAATTATAATGATTCTAATATATTAATGTTTTAATGTATTAATATAATTATGTTGTTTTTTTTTAATATAATATTTGTTATTATAGAAGTGTGGGTTGTTCAACAGATTTTCCAGGTTTGTAATTATGGATAAAAAATTGTTACAATTAAATACGAAGATAATCAGGAACAACTATATAAATCATGTTAGGAATGGCATGAATGCTACTGCACGGATACCAAAAGGTGCAACTGCAAGAAAGATAAGGATAAATAAAATCATTACAGAATAGAATACTTGTTAAACAAGTACAAAAAAAATCCTGATTATCTAATTAGTATTACTTAAAAATTAATAAGAGGAATAATATTATTTCTGTTCAAAAATATACTTGTATTACATTTTAAATAAATTGCAGGATAACATATTTTACAGGGTATCATTAATTCATTAAAAATCACAAGGTAGACTAAAAAAATTTATTTTATTTTATTTTTAATTCAAAATATGGACAGATCTACAAAAAAGGCCGGAAAAGGTTTGCATAACTTTCCTCCAAAATTTTCTCCCACGAAAGTTTTTGATTATTCTAATCTTTTTTTTTAGAGGGGAGTAAATTATAATGAAATTTTATTGTGATATTATTATTAAAGTTTATTATTTAAGCTTTTAATATTATTAAAAGTTTATGTAAACCAAAATATTTTGAAAATTGGAAAAAATCGATATTTTTAAACTTAGATTAGCTTCTCCACCCACAGAATTGCCCCAAAAGTATTTTTATCATTACCATGCCCTTCGAAGACATTATAAAAATTCGGTTAAAAAATATGTAGTAAATAGAAACAGCTTTTTTCAACATTTGGGGAAGGGGAAATTTTTTTTTTTAAATTGTAAGATAAGCATGCACGAACGTACTAAGAGAATATACTAACTTTATGTAAATAAAGCAATGTGTTTCCAAAATTTTGAGAAAATTAAACTCCTAACCCCTGGAGATATTCACCCCAAAGTTTACCAACAAAATTCCTCATATACACGAGTATCTGCACAAAATTTTATCAAAACTGGTTAATCCAGTCAAACGTTATTAAGCTTGAAACACACTAACTCACGTAAATACGAACATTAGCCCCACTTTTTTTGTTTTTTGGGATCTCTGGATCACGAAACGTTGAGAAATATAAAAAAACCCGTACCTATTTTTTGTATGATAACCACACTTTCATTCTTGCAGCATAGCTATAGAGCTATGATCCCAGGAAAGTAAAAGTACTTACGATTCGAATTAACCACTAAAATAATTTTTTAATTAGTTACAAATGTGTAAATACAAACTATTATTTGAAAAATTAAAAATAATATACAATTTTTTTTTTTTTTTTTAAAGGATGAACAGCATACGTACGCTGTATTTTCTTATTACACAGTTTAGCGTTCTGTGCACAAAATATAGTAACAATAAATAAATTTTATAGTTCAATTTTCTTTACTCAGGGAAAAAGAGAAAAAAGTAAAAAAATAAAAAATAAATAAAACGAATAAAGAAATTGGTTATTTTTGTTTCATAACACATAAGTGAACGTTAAAGTTATATACTAAAAGAGTTACAAACAAACGATCATGTAAGATTGATTTATAATAGCTGAATAAACTTTTTTACAAAATAATTAATGATAGTATACCATACTACGTAGATCGTTTTGAGATAATTCCAACCTATAAATCTAAACTAGTTAAGATAGTACATCATTATACTCTGTCGTTTTAATCGATACATCTATCTTAAGGTTTTTTTAATTCCTTCCCTTTTATCTATTTTTTTTAATAGTTCATTTTATTTATTCTCTTTTCTATCAATTAGTATAACATTATCCGTTTCCTTTTTTTTACCTGAAGAAATTTTACTCTAGATAATAATTATTATAACAATGTTATTCAAAGATATGAATTACCTATATAAAGTATGAGAGATTAATAGTTGTTTTATATCTTCTCCGATGAATTTGAAGCTTAATAACTTGCTTCAAATTATAATTATAATAGACAATTGTTTAACTATATTCTCTAAAATAAAATAAGCCTGTTTACAAATTTAATTTATATTACTGATTTTTTTTTTCAAGAAATATAAAATTAAAGAACAATATCCTTTTATTTATTTTTAAAAAATACCATGAACTTCCATCCGCATGAAATAAGAAAAAAATTCCTACTTATTGCTTAAAAATTTATTTATTTTTATTGTACTTCCCAATTTGGAAGTTTTTAAGCTAAGGTTACTTCAAGTAATTTTTCTAAATATTTTTATTTAGGAACGATTATATTTTTACCGACTTTTCGAAGAAAAGTACGGTATAACTTTGGGTCGCAGGAGTGGGGGTGAAGATAAATTTTCTTTTCGTTTTGAAATATGAGGAGTACGAAAATACCATTCATTTAAAATGGAAACCCCATTTTATCCATAAGCGTATAAATATATTAATATTTATACGCTTATGTATAAAAAATTGTGGCTCGAAAATATTCAAAACTACTAGATCAATTTCAATGAAATTTAGATATACTGTAGTAATGTATCTGAAGTTGTGCATGTGAAAATTTAATGAATATTGGTTGAATCGTTCTTGAATATGCTTAATTTAAATTTGGAAAAATTTGAGCGGAGCAAATTAGAAGCGTGATTCGTTACGATGATGCAAGTTGGAACATTGATATTTCTTTATCTGCGAAATCTATTGTTACCAATACTAAATCGAATTACAAAAATATTAAAATTAAATTAAATTAACCAAAAGTCGGTCTTCTTGCGCACAACTGAGCAAGAATTTTTAATATTAGAAAAAAAAAATTAGGTTGGTTTTGATAAGCAAAATAATAAAATTATAATTGTGACACGGTAGGTAGTGGTCATACATCAATAAAACATTAATATGGTTCAAAATTTTCAATACAGAGTAGAGGTGGTTCAAACCATCAAATTTTATAAGAGGTTTACTAACTTGATTTTATATATATATATATATATATTTTTTTTTTGGTTGCATAAAACGAATATCCACAAATGGAATTTTCAACCCTTATCTGATTATTAGGAGAGAATAAATAAATTTTTTACGCTTACAGGTAAGAACCCCATAATTCCTTTTCAAGGTATTTAATTATATTATAAAACTATACCATATATGTAAGGGAAAGTAATCGGGTGAAATTTTATGTCGAGATTTTTGAAAATTTTGAACTTATATCACCCTTTCTAATTTAAAAAAAATTAAACAGTTTTAGGATTTGTTTATATAAACTGTAACTACAGGCTTACGCCAACTTACAGTTTATTAACGATAATGAATTTTTTTAGAGTATGAAAAATTCCCTGCCTGACCGGGATTCGAACCCGGGACTTCTGGATCAAAGGCCGAGACGATATCACTCCGCCACGGAGATCGACATTGAAAGATTCTGGACAGATATATGTACAGAAACCTATACATAGAAAAATAAGCATTTTTTTATAAAAACCATTTTTATTTATGTAATACTCGTATGCTCTACATAACTACCATTGTTTTCAAAACACATTTCGATAAGTGTCCTCCACTACTGAAGAACACGTAACCCCATAAGGTTCCATACACAGGAAAAATAAACATTATTTTAAGGAGGTCATGGTGCATCAGAAGAAGATACAAAACATAAATCATTTCAATGAAGGTATCACCAACGCCATTACAAGCATAACTCAACATAACAGAGCTGCAGTTATGCTAAAAGATAAACATTTTTTTATCATAGTTTCAACTGTACTAAAAAAGTTTTATTTTTCCTTTGTATGGAAGCTTACGTAACACCTTGCAGGTGAATATGTAAGATGGCTATTTTTTATTTGATATCTACAGACTGAATGCACCAATTTGGATTAAATACGGCATGATAATCTCTTTATACGAGGTAATGCTGCCATTTAATTTTTATCACAATTGGTTAAAGAAGCAGGTATATATGCAATCCTCATGGTTCCCGTATCTCAAAATTTTACTGAACGGATACGTACATTTTTAGACATAATTCAATGCTCTAGATAGCTATTATATTTTATGATGGTTTTTGGTCTTTTCAAACCCTCATAAAAGAGGTGGTGGAAAAAAATGAATTAATTTTTTCTTCCGTTTTGATAGAGCGATTTTTTCATAGTTCGTAAAAATATCGATATTTATAGGATAAAATAGGTCAAATATTTAAAAAAAAGATTACGTAATTTTATCTTAAGTTAATATTTTAACTGGGATTGAGATAGTCTATAGGACTAACTAAATATCTCGACATAAATTTTTCATACTATTTTGAAATTTTGCATGGTGAAATAGTGGCAAAAGTCTAACCGTTATAAAGTTAAACCAAACAAACAAGGGATGGGGGAATTGGGAATTTATATACAGTGTAAAATTGTGTATCTCAATAATGGTTCGTCAAACAAATTTTTAACATTTTATAGTTAATTCAATCTTTCTAAGTATTTAATCAGATAGACAGGATTTTTGAATAGTATTATTGCGCTGCGGGTACTTAATAGTATATAGTATACGGTAGTTGTAATGAAATCATGAACTGTAATGTAATATACGTTTGCCGTGAAATCCTTTTACAAAAATGGTGACATATTTATGATTCAGTGTAAATTTTGAAGACAATTCGGTGTCCTGTTCCTTTCCATTAAGATTTTGGTTCAAAATTTGTAGCTACTGAGTATACAATAAAATAAATTAAGTTAATAATTAAATGCAATACACGGAGAGGTCATTGAACAGAGTTTACAACAAACTATGTCACTTGGGCCTCTAAAGTCAATATTTGGCAGATTTTATATATGCACAACATAACAAAAAAGTAGAAAATTTTTATCACATTTCTTTTTAGTTGATTAATGAAAAAAAGAACTAATAAGCAACTTGGGGAATGAATAGGCTTAATTTTATTTATTGAAAGTGTTAATTAGCAAAACCTTTACACAAGTTCCAAGATAGACTGCACAATTTTTCTCTAGTTATGTTATTTCTGATGTGGTTTATATCATGTACCCTACCAGTTCTGGTAGGGTACATGATATAAACCAGTACCCTACCAGGGTACTGGTTTTCTTTTACCGAAGATGTTTGTAAAGTCATGTTTTCAATGTATTCAGCGCCCCACATAATTTAGATGATAAAATATGAATCTTGCAAGAATTTAATTCCTACGGAAGTACTAAAAAGATTCGTAGGTGGTCCACACAATGTACTTAACTACAGCAAAGTGGTGACCATTCGAAGGATTTGATCTTAAAATAGAAGAATATTACCAATGTAATTTAAGTGTAATTATGTATGAAATCGTTTCGTATATTTAAAAATTAAATAAATGAAAGAATTTACTGATTATTTTATATATATGTCAGGGGCCGTAATTAAAATGGTTGTATATGACCTTACATAAGACTAAGTCACTCAAAAAATGGCACAGAAATTATCAAGATTAACGAACATCCAACCAGGGAAGGCATACTAAGAAGAGTACGAAAAAAAATTGTTTCCTGCTGACGTCTTTACAGAGTCGAACATATTGCTGTATATCGGCATGTCAAGCCCACTGAAATGCAAATAATATTTAGTTCTATAATTGCACCATTACTTTGTTTACTATAGTTTTACCACATAATGAACATCATTACTCTCAAGTAAAATCTACTCTGATTAATTCTGCTTTTACTTTAGATGCTTTTCATTGGTCACATTCATAGGAAAATATGTGATACATATTGTAAAACAACAAATTGATATTCTCCTTCCAGTAGGAAACAATCCATTTAATTTACAGCTGCAGTACAAATATATAAAAAGAACAATTATTTTTTAACATTTTTATTAAAAAAACTGATATTGTTTAGTAAAAATCGGTTTGCATAGCAATTAAAAATATGTATTCAATTTCATTCTACTTTTTTACACAAATTTCTTGATTTTTTTTTTAAATAATGAATATCCAAAAATAAAATGACTTTTGGGATGAGGACCCTCCACCCTACCCCTCTTAGTCAAACTCCTCTAACAATGTTATGGTTCACCATTTTTGTTTTTCTTTTATTTATTTTAGTTTAATTATAAATAATTCTTAATTCATATTTCTGACAGGTATTTTCTGTGTTATTTACTCTCTTAATGATGGTTTTTTTTTTAAATTCTTCCTGATAGTCTTGTAGAAAAACTATTTCGCAAATATTTTCGATTGTATTCAAGAACGAATTGTCTTATAATTTCTTTGAGGATTGCAGTTTTTTTAACATTTAAAAATGTAAAACCTTTTGCTAGTAAGGTGTCTTGAATGTTTTTTTTTTTGTTTTACTTTATCTTTTAACAAAAATTAGCTTAGTTAGATTGAACTTCTATAAGTTTTTGTCAGGAGAAAAATCTAAATGATGTATACCTACCCTACCAACTATTTCAACAAAAGTAATTTTAAAATATCATGACCGTTCTCATGCTATTGATATTGCTATGTTAATTCATTCTTAAAGAAATATTATATTTTATAAATTTTCTGAATATTAAACATTTTGAGAAAATATTTTGCAACCATGATCCTTCGAGAAAATTTCTACATCTTCCCAAAATTTGAAGAATTGAGAGGTTTTCATGAAATTAGAAATAACATTAAATGGAAAAAAATCATTTGTTTATCCTATTCAGGTGTTGCGAAGGAAGTACATACAAGACGAAAAAACAAAGAATTTTCTAAAATACAAAACTTTTTATTCGGCAAACTCTAAAAGCTAAAAAATATTTTAACCGAAATATTAAAAAAAATGATTCATGAAAAAAGAAAAAATCTTCCTATCAGGAACAGGATTGTCAAAAGATGACTCATAGACATGTCGAACATTACTTTTTTATATATCGCAATACTGCATTAAGTAATGTACCCCAATCGGTAGAGTTACAGCTTTAGTCCCTTCGGTACAAATCTTGCAACAAATTTGCAATTTATTTCATTATAATTTTATTCCTTAATTTTTTTACTTTTATTTCCAGATCTTTTTTGAAATTAGACGAAGGGGACTTGGAATGAATTTTTACCGCTAGACGCCCTTTTTGAAGCTAACCAGTAATTTAAGTTTATTTAGGTTAATTTAAAATAGTTTTTCCAATCTGAGGCATTATATTTCTCCAAGATAAAACAAACTAATTAATTTATTTTACATAAGAAAATTAGATTTTCCAACATAGGTAATTTGAAATAAACAATATAATATCAATACAGCAAAACTTACTGATTATTTTAATAAATAAATATACCACACAGACTTGCTATACAAATTGCATTTGAAAAGTGAGTTCCTAAATAAAATAAAAAATTTCATATAAAGTTAGATGTAAAACTTAATTTCGACAATTTAGTTGACTCAGTTTTTTCATACATAATTAAAGTAAATAAATTCATTAAAATCTTTTAGATAAAATTTACATAACCTAAAAAAAAAATCTATGTAAAAGGATCATTGAAAATGAAAGTAATAGAAAGTGGCAACCATTCAGTACTCTGTGATTTAGTACAGCAGTATCCATTTACATGTACAAAAGGGAAGGGAGGTTGATATTGCCTCTGATAACTTCTCCCCTACTTTTATAAAAACGGAATTAAGGTTCATAGAGAGACATTGTGGATATTATAGGGTGGTGAAGGGAGGAAAAAAAGGGTGAGTAAAAATTCATGATTTTTTAATGGACCACGCAACGGAAATAAGTTAAAATTTAACAACTGGTCGGATTTTTACCTCTGGTAATTCTGAAAATAAAAAAATATATTCAAAAAAAAAAGAAGCAAACAGCCAATACGGAATTTAAAGGTATTAAACCTGCATTGGTATTGGCATAAATTCTAACAGATAGATAGAGAGAGATAAAAAGAATGATAGAAATACATACAACACAATCGAGCTATCAAAGACAACTGCTTACAAATAATAATACTCCAAAGTAATCAGTAATAGCCGGCTTTTCCCGGGTTCTAGCCCGTCACATCATCATTTTTCCTTACTAGCCCGATAAATATGTTTCTAAGGAAAGAACAAAAAAGGACCAAATTGATTCTTAAATTAATTTTTGTTACAAAGAGGTTCAAATACAAACATATATTTAATAGTATAATTAATTTACTTTTGAAAAATTAGATGATTTACTCAGTATTTCTCAACGTCATTGCAACACACTTGTTTTTAATAGCGAAAAAGAAGGCACCTTTTGGTTGCATGTTGATACATTTTTGTAAAATGTCAGCGACTCCTCATTTAAATGGAATTTCTTCCCTTTTAAAAAATTCCTTAAATAGGCTAAACAGATTTGATGACACTAAATTTGGATTACATGAAAGGCAGCGTAGCATATAATAGGTAGATTTCTGAATCGTGTTTATATTTAAAACGGCATTGCCGTCGAATATTTTCAACAAAAAAGTAGCAGAAGATAAATTATACGCTCTACTTTATCTTAAAAACTTGTAGCATAATTTCTTTATTTTATGACAAAGAGGAGAAAGAATATTTCTTTTGAATCTTTAAAGAAGATATCGCTATTTTTTAGGTTAAAACTACTTTTTAACGGGATATTTCCTGATTGTGAGGTTCGCTACTATATTCCTGTTTACTTTCATTCTTAACGTAAAAGTGCATTCGTAGTTCAACACATGTTATTATAAGGTCTAAAATCTCTTAACTATCGTTTATATATTACTATAATTATGTGACAACGACCAATACTTTTGCTTTGAGTTCAGGTTGCAAAATGCTGGTAATCCACAAAATAATCAATTTACTTACCTTACCATGTTATAAGTAAGTAGTTACTTACTTTACCAAGTTATCAATTTTGAGATTATTTTTATGTGCATCAGTTATTTTCCCTATAATTAATTCGCCGTCTTCTTTCAAATACGGGCGATGATAACGCAGAGTGTTTTTCGCCCAGAAAAACCATACAAAAAAGTCTTTCGAATAACTGCTTTAACTTCAATCTTTTTGTAATTACTGATCATAAGTATTCAGCCGATAAGTAAGAGATTTATTTTAAACTTTCTCTAAATAACTAACATAATTTTAATACTCCATAGTGAGACAAGTAATCGTCCTTAAACTAATTGTTATGTCTCGTAAATCTGAAATTTCATTTATCGCTAGAGTGTAACTTTTTCACAGAGACATCGATTAATAGTGAGTGAAACGAGGAAAAAAACCGCTATTCCCAATGATGAAAAAGCCAAACATTAAATATCTACCATGAACTCATTATAAAAGTAGAGAATGAAAATCTTTGTTTACACCACCCTCTTACATATAGTCAGGAATCATCAATTTCTTTATTTGAGAAAGTTAAACCACTCTTTAAATATTAACAAAAGTAAGAGACATTTTTGTAATCTGAAAAAGTATTCTTAATGTTAGGATTCTTGTTTATAATTGAAAAAAATACATGAAAATTTTGTTAAATTAAAATTTAATATATATGTAATGTTAATTTTAATCAGGAAGCAGTTTAGAAACAACAAAAATAATTAAACATTAATTCTTAAAGTGATAACAGAAAAATAATACTGAAATCAAATATTTTAATAAAAATAATTAAACATTTTATAGGCTTTACATTTGTTCTAGTTGAATTATTTTAAAAATATATGTAATTTAAAGAATAAAACACTCAGATCATACTTTCATCACCGTGTCTTTAGATTAAATTCACAACGCTTCACACAAAAATGTAAATAAACGATATTAATTTTTTCCTTAACAACCATGTGCTAAAATATCTAGTTTAAGTAAAAAAAAACTTCAGAAATCTTACTCAGATACAAACAAACTTAAAATACATACGCTACAAAAATAATGATTGAAATAACACCCTACTATTTATATAAAGTAATTCCAGTATTTTAGAAACAAATATAGACAAAAACTATTGAAAAATTTGGAATTACATATTCCAAATTAATTAATCAAATATTAATTGTAATTAATAATTAATCACAATACGTTCTCTTTACCCACTACGGGACGGAGACGGTATATGCGTTTGGGGGTAAGAGGTTGTGTGTATGTCTGTTACCATTTTCCTGAAAAATTACTGGACCGATTTCGATTCGGTTTTCTGCATTACACTGGTATCACTTCAGAGCAGTTTCTTGGATTAGTTTTATGGCTATAAGCCGCCAGGGGACGCTGCAGTAGATATGTTTCTTCAAAACGGCTTTTGAATGTTTCTAATCTTTCTAACTCCAGGAAGACTACATTATTGTGTGAATTATTAAATAATCTGCGCTGGTCAAGTATACTAAAATTTCATCATCATCATCAGCCTATTAACATCTCACTATTGGGCATAGGACTACTAATCTTTAAAAAGCAATAAATAAAAAATAAAATAAAAAATTTTAAAAACCCACGGCGAAAAACCTTAAAAACGTGAAATAATCCTTGTAATCCTTTGTGACATTGTTTTTAAGACAATAAAAATTAAGATTTTGTTTAACCGTCGTGCATGACTATGATGATAACTAAAGCTTATCTATGCAGTCTACGTTCACGCAAGACGGTCTATCAAAGTCATAAATTTTACTGTCTTAAAAACAATATCACAATGTCGCAGAGGATTATAAGGTAAAAATACAGATATTTATTTTATTCACATTTATTTAATCTTAGTTTCGGTACATAATTAAAAAAAAAGAGTAAAAATAGATAGCATAACATTTTAGGTGTGATGTAGAATCCATGCCGAAAAAGGTTCTAAAAATCTAATTACACATTAATATAATTTTCTTAAAAACGATTGAATACTTTATACGTTTTAGATTAGATTTATAACTTATAACTTACTACTATGTTCTATGAAAAAACCGCAATTATAATTGCTTTCTAAATACTAATAAACCAACATGGAAATAGTTCCTACAGACCACTTTTTCTTTTCACAAACATTTAAAAAAAATCTCTTTACAGTTGTCCTTCAAATGTCACTGATGAATTTAAATTCATTCTTAAGCAGCAATTAGGTTTTAGATCCAACCGTTCAATAATTACATAGACTAATTTAGAGTATAGTAATTACAATAATTACATAGAGTAATCTATTGCATAACATGCGGTTAGAACATAAACCTTACAAAAGGATATTTCTGAATATTAAGTTTTTGACCGCGTTTGACCACGCCCAAAGAAATATTTTAATTAAGCTAAATTAATAAAAAAACCTTTCCAATCATTTACCTTATTAAAGAATTCTTCTTTTCTTCAAAATATGTTTAATTTAATGAAAGATTTACATAACCCTAAATTTTCCCTATTGGTATTCCTCAGAGTTCTTCATACAACCTCTATGAGGTTGAAAAATAAATCACAATATATATATATATATATATATATATATATATATATACACTGAAAACTGATGATAACGTGATTGTTTCTTTCTAAAATGTTTCTAGAAATAATGCGACCATTACTTACATCGTAATATGATGCAATTTCTCAATGGATAAAAAATTATAACGGAAAATTATACCCGACAATATTCATTTTTCTAACATACTTTCTATATTTTATATGATACTTGTTTTAAGATTTATTTAAAAAACACATTAAATTTCCCTAATCAGACCTAATAAGAAAGTTGGATTTTTATCGAAGGATAACGTGAATCAGAAAAAACAAAACATTTTTTATAATCTCACGAACAACAATTTTCTTTACTGATATCTTTTTGTTGTTGTGCCTTGTCCGCTCATCCCAACCCCGTAGGGGAAGACACCCGCCTTGTGATGCTTCCGGTCGCCACACCAACCCCTCCTTTCGGAGCCCTGATGGTCTTTAACGGTAGTGGTCTTTCGCCCTCTAACTTTTTACATCTCATAGTAATAAGCCAGGCCTCCTTGGGATGCCACCGATGTAAATGCCTCGGTAGACATTTGCATCGGTGATTTAATAACTCAGCTTTTGCCTTAGTTGTAGGCCTCGTCCGGACATCTTGAATGTGCTACATCGTTGCCCTCTGAACTAGCTAACCGAGCTCGCGGAAGCACGAACCCCGCTCTTAGGTCTACTCTTATTGAGCCAATTTCTATTAAATGTCTCAAAATTTAAGGCAAATTAACAAAATACCACCTAAAATGTTGTTCGCAACAACGAAATTTAGTCCTAGTTCCCTTAGTGAACACTACTTCAGTTCATACCCCTGACTTTAGGTTAATTTACGGACTCCTTTCTGGTGTGGACAGACCTCCTACTCCCATTCAGCTCCATCGAAGAGCCTCGCGTGACATTTACTTTCTTCAGCCATCGTCAAGAAACCGATACGATCACGGCTGCTTGGGATCCACGCCCTCAGCAGTGCAGTCGCCATCCCGTCGACAGTGTCGTGTGCTCGTTCAAACTGCCCTCGTCAAAACGGCGCTACACCTCACGGCTTCATGGTAACCATGCCCTCAGCAGTGCAGTCGCCGTTCCGCCGATTGCTAACATTCAAATAATCACCAAAATTTTATCTAACCGTGGCTCGACCCCCTTATCCGCTAAGCGATCGTTGGCTATCATAATTTTTTCATCGTTGTCCTGAAAAGCGATACACTCGATATTCCAAAACATCGTCCCAAATATCTTAGCCATGTTGTCCTCCGTTTACCTAGACCACGACGTCCTAGTGTCTTTTCCTGGATAACTAGACATAATAGAGAGTATTTATCTGGATGTTACATGATGTGGACAAAATAGGATAATTTCCGAATTTTATTATTCTCATAATCAGTAGTTCTTTTTATATCTGGCTTAGAATCGTTTGATTTGTTACCTTGTGCGTGTAACGCACTTTAAGAAGACGCCTGAAAGACCACATTTCGAAGGCTTCACGCTTTTTAACAGATACCTCAGTGACTGTCTGGGATTCCACCCCATACAACAGGACAGAGGACAGGTAGCATTTGAACATTCTCGTATGCAGACCCAATGAAAGGTCTGGTGACACTAGCACTTTCTAAAGACGAATCTGGACTGTTAAAGTAGAGAATGTCAATCTGTCCTTAACTTTTAAACTGTGATCTCGCCGTTCATCAATACTGCTTCCCAAGTACACATACTTTTTCACACATATTTAACCAGCTGCTTGTAAAATAACTCCAACCTTATATAGATATCAAGAAAAGCCAAATTTATAAATATTTTCTAAAACATATCTGGATATATGAACTAGGAAAATTTGGTAATTATAAACTATCCTATGACTTCAATGTGACATCCTTAGATATAAAAAAAAAATTATAACAATACAAAATAATATTCATCTACTATATCAAAAATAAATTTCTTAAAAACGGTTTATACGATTTTTAATAAAAGGTGAATTTATGAACACACTTTAAGATACATGATGGAAATTTTCATAAATATTACCGAAAAAAAAAAAAAAACAATATAAAAAGGCTTTTCATGAAAGAAAACGAAGAGTTTTCGTATTTACGAGTATGTTTATAGAATATTATTTTTAATTTATTTTTTCATAAACAATTCCTTCCGACATTTTAGTTAAATAATATTGAAACACGCTATATACTAAATAAAGGTAGTACAAGTAATAAATGTTTAACGAGTTTTAAAACAGTAATAAAATACTTGATAATATTTATAAAGTATTTGTTAAAATTTTTAAATAAATAAATAACTTTATATTTTATTCAACATTCTTTTATAAATGGAAAATCTAAAATTATTATATAGGAAAAAATGTATAAATTTATTTATTTTGTTCTGTCAAAACCAGCTTTCAGTAAAAATATTTTTTAATCTGATTCAATATTAAATGAAAATACTTTTCAACGTAAAAGGAATTCTTAGATATATAAATTTCTTCAGTAGAAATATAAATGAACCTGACAGTTCTCTATAGAATTGAAATTTCTAACAAAAATCAATAGAATTACGATATTACTCTAATACCAAACAGAATCAATGTAATTTTCTATTTCATTAAACGTTGAAATAATTATAAACGGATAAACGTTTGAAATAATTATAAATGTAATAATTATAAACGGATAAACTTTTGAAATAATTATAAATATAAATAATTCTTTACATACTTAATGATAAAGAATATTAATTCTTGATTGCTAAGATGGATTTAAAATCTTTTATCTATTTTTTATTTATTGTTTTTGTGATAAAATTACAGCATTATATGCTCGTTAACTTCATTGTTACAGGATATCATTTAATAATTATTTCGTGAAAACCGGAGCAGCCGTTCTATAGTTGTATACTCGGTGAACAACTTAAAATGGAACCACTACAGACTAAACATAGTTGCAATATATAACATTTTATGAATGATATTAAAAAAATTAAAACATAAATTAAATTTTGTATTTTCATTAGCAAAAATTTACATCATATTATCATCTGGTGTTTTACCTGGCAGCAGTTACCTTATATCACACCTATTTCTACCTGTTTCTGTCCTAAACCTTATCTTTTGTCCCCTAGTAGTTCCGATTTTTAACTTCTAACTTTATTCGTTCATCTTATTTTCTCCATACTTCTCCATATCCACCTCTCAAAATGTTTAATCACCAGGAGTAGATATGATAATGAGAAAAATCTTCTCATTTTACATCCAGCAATATATAAGGAGGAATATAAATAAATCTATACATAATCAATTCTAATTTTTTCGTAATAAAAACAGTGCAGGGTGGATGCACTTCTTAGTAATCCAATAGGTTATAAATAATTAAAGATATAGATTAAATACAGATTTTTAGTCGTTATAAAAGCAATGCTTTATCATTACATTACTAGTGACACTTCTAATTGGCATCCTTACTATTTTTAATTATTAACAATTATTTTAAGTTCAATATGTTTTAGCAGTAAGAAAAGGATAAAAATTGAGGAAGTATTTATGAATAATATATATTAGAAACTATTAAAAATAATAGAACAATACAATTTATAATATAAAAGAAATAAATTACACCCACTTAAGATGAGGAGGTGTGAAACATAGAAATTGTATTTTATGAAGTATGAAGTCATGACGAAGTCTTTTTATGCACTTTTATACAATTCTTACATCATGCAATGAAATTAAAAGGGGCAGTTAGCGAATAAATACTTTCTCCATTCATTTATTCTTGCAATAACAAAGCCCTACGGCATAATATAAAGACAAAGCGTGGGCGGGAGAAAGTGCCCCGGTTTAAGTACTTTACTTATTAAGAGCCGGATTTATGACACCCAATAATTCATTCTTACTCACTCGATATATATTCCTCTCTTTCTCTTTTAACCCCATCAATTACAACAGATAATGAACTATTCGCAACTCTTTCAAAGCGAAAACTTTATTATATTACTTTTATAAGTCTCGACAACTGGACGAATAAAAATTAAGTTGAACATCATAGTTTGATAAATACATAGATATGATATTTTACGTTACGTATTCTTAATTCAATAAAATCCTGCCCGTGCGCAAAACTAATAAACACTAAGAAATCTTTTTAAACTTGTTAGCAGAATTTTTTTAGTAAATTAGATTGTATCACAATAATAACAAAATAAAAAAAAATCACACGGAAAATTAATTAATTAAGAATCGATTACTTATTATTCATGTAAAAATTGATATAAAATGCATGTTATAATTTTAATAGGCTCTATAATTTTCAAAGTTCCGGTGAATTATATTTAAAAGCGTTTTTTTTTTACTCTAAGATATGTAGAGAAGGGTAAAAAAATACACCGCGCGCGTGAGCACTCCACAACACACACGATATCCCTGAAATCACGGGAAAACATTCTTACAATCCTAAGCCCGAAAAAGCTTCATTTTTTATTTATCTGTCTATCGTATTTATTTCAACTGGAATCAATTCTTCCCAAAATATATCGACAAATAAAAATTCAGTAACTATACACATTTAAAAAGAAAAATGATACAGTAAAAAGAATAAAGGACTAATAAAATTTATAGATATGTTTTTTTAAATTCTGATAGGGATCTGTGATCCATTTAAGGAAGAAATCATTTTTTACGAATTAATAATGGAAATACACTTTATTAAAATATTAAAAAGGGAGAAAAATGAAAGATATTTGTTATATTTTTCTAGATTTTGACCAACATTTCCTTCCAGGTAATGTGTAACAACAGATATGTAAAAGTAACATCGTATAATTGCACTATAATATATTTCAGCAGAAATGATAATTAATGACAACTCCATGTACAAAGGTAATCTCTGCCCGTAAATGGTGGCGCAAAGAATTGTGACCTCATGTTTACTACTAATATTTTTTCAGACTGAAATACTCCATGCTACAACGCATAATATATCCTGTATTATTATAATAATATACATATTACGTTATTATCAATGTAATGATCAAAATATATGTCTACTTAATACATTATCAATCCTAAATAATAACTTTTAAACTTACTGTATTCATAGACTTTATTTTCTAAGCTATACTTGAGTTACTCTATTGGAAGTTAGCAGGCTTGTTTATAAGCGCTATAAATTTAAAATTGAGATTTGATAAATGACATCAAACATAAAAAAACAGGGATTTTTACCCTAATTTATTGGTTTTACATCAGATTTCTCAAAAAACTACTTTACATGCGGTTGTGAAACCTATTTTATTCGATTTTTCAGGCCAAAACCATAAGAAATCACTAATTCTCGCTCTTAATTAACATCCTAAAAAGTTCAGTACGACCTCATTTTAACGGGATAGGTGAAATCCGAGTGAAATTTTTTACAAGCCGTAACTCGCAAACGAACTATTTTAGGACATATATTTTTGTGATTTTCATTCCATTATTTTCACTAATAGAATAGGTTATGAAAGTCCTGGGAGAACTTGTGATACACTCTGTGTAATGGAATTTAAAATATAAATAAAATTGACTACAAAAAATACACTACAAAGAAATAATATCACAAAAAGATTTTTTATTTATTGACTTCATAAAGTTAGCTTCAAATTAAAAATAACTATCAATAACTTCATTTCTACTCAACATTCGAAATTTTATATTTTGGAGAAACATAAAACACTCGAAATTTATATAAAAATTTAATACATTTTTTTTTGCTTTTTAATGAAATTAAAAAAAAGTTTTCTTTAATTATATTTAATAATTTTATTTTATATATATGTTTTGTTCTATACAAATAGTTAGTTTTCCAGCTATTGCCGGATCTGGGTGTGTGTATATAGGCAAATGCAATTATTGCTATCGGCTTGCCAGGCCTGACGTAATTGCAGACATAGCGCAATGTAAATGTACAGGTAAACATATACTCTTGAACAGACTCAGGTCGACCACTCCTCAGACGTGTGGTTAATTGAAACCTAACCATCAAAGAATACCGGGGTATCCACAGTATTCTAGTTTTATTAATAATTAAAATACTAAAGGAAAGAAAATAACGCGTCTATATGAAAAAAGGAGATTCAAATAAATACAAAAATAAGAAACCTGTTTTGATAAAAGTAAGCTAAACCTCTCCGAAACTTGGGAATATGTATTTTTAATCTGTATTTTACCATAATCTTTCATCAGATGTCACGTAGAAATATTTAGCAATATTAAAATTACTTGAGGATTCTATAATGTCCCAATATTAGGTCGGATGACAATAAAAAAAATATTATATACTATTTTTTTTATAAAAAAACTGCCAACTTAACATCTGCTGTGGAAATTTCCACGGCAGCCTATGAAAAAATTCAATCCTGACCGCGATTCGAACCCGGGACCTCTACAGGGAGATACTGAGACGCTACTTACTCAGCTAAAGAGAAGTCGGTTAAGTATGAATAAATTATCTCTAAATAGTAAACATGCTTACATACATTTTGTCTTTCACTTAAATCACCTGGAAAACAAAACTTCAATAGAACCACTAGAGGAAGGTATTCTACACAAAAAAAGAATATAAAAATGTCAATATTTGGCGAAGAATATAATTTGAAAATAAATTTAAAAAAAAAATAATAAAAAAATTCACAAAAACAGGATTCAAAAACCACGTTTTTTTATGAAATCATAAAATAAAACTACCTCGTTACCGAAATATTTTTTTCTTTTTTTTTGAGGATGTTTATTCAAATATTAATATATTTTAGGTTTTTTCCTTGCATATTTTTCATAAGTTGATAGATGTTAGAAAAATTTATAAAATATAAATTTAATTATATATATACGCTAAAATAATAATAAAATATAATAATTTTAAAACTATTCTTCTGAAATAAAACAGTAATAATTTCTAATTACTTTTATCTATTTCTGTTTTTTTTCCTTTTTTAAAAAAAAACAAAAAAAAACTAAAAACATTAAACCAAGAAAAATAATATGACAGTTTTCAGAGTATAAATTATAATGGAAAAATAAATTAAAAAAGATATAAATTTTTGATAATAAAAAAAAGTAAATTCATTATAAATGATTTATATTTGTAAGTATAAATGATTTGTACCCATAATAAGTTTTAAAAGTTAAATATCAGTAATGAATAATGATAATATAATAAATTATAGAACGATGCATAAATATTTTATGCCATATAAAACTGGATGGGTTGGACAGCTATGAAAAATTATCGCTTTGACCCAGAATCTACGCTGAAAGTAAAAAGAAGAACAAAAGCAAAAGAGTTGGGAGAGAATATAAAAAAAGCAAAAAGAGAAAGAGGGATCACAAAATTACGTCACATTTTTTTAAAATGATTTCTCACAAGTTTTATTCAGTATGAGACTACACAAGATAGTTAATCTTCATATATTAAGACTTATTTGATTTGGGTTGTAAAATGTAATAACACAATACGTTTCTCTCGTTTTTTTTTATTATCCTTTTTTATTTATTATTATTTCCTCGTTTTCTCTGTATATAAAAGGGAGAAGTTTTTTATTCAGAAAATTTTAATTTACATTTTCATAGTTTTAAATTAAAAAGTATTGTTCGTGGAATAAATAATAAAATTTAACTTCAGATATTAAATATATGCGTTTATTTTGTAAAAATGAAAGAATATTATTACGTAAATACAAATGAAAAATAAAAATGAAAAGTTAAAAATAATTTAATTTACAAAAGATTTTAATATTAAAATATAAACCTAATAACGTTGTTTTCATTAAAACGTCTTTCTCTGTAATCTTTATATATAATACAATTTTACCAATAAAACTACTTGGCTTTAATGTGATGTGAATTTTTTCATCATTTGTAACAGTAATCAGTTTTTAATAATACTGTGTTAACAATGACGCCTTATTCTAACTAATTTAGTAGTCTCAAATGCAAATTAGCATTATGCAGATACTGAATTATTAGGTTTTATTTGTTATTTCCTAGTCAAACAATAAAATATAATCAGCTTTGTTACAGATCCAATAAATTACCACCCATTATTTATGAAACAAAATAATTAAACAATAACAAATAATTATTAGATAACGTTAATTAATTATTAATCATATTAAATCATCGTTTTATCATAACGGCGCATATAATGCAGGAAATGAACTGAAAAATTTTCATATATATATATTTTAAATTAAAAAGAAAATCAGGAATTTATTAATAGAAAATTATTATTTAATAATTATTAACAAAAAATAAACAAAATAAATTAATAATAACTATAGTTTTGAAAGGTAGACACTAAGGAAAAAGAATAAAAAATGATTGGAGAGTTTAAAAATGGAGGAAGGATTAAAGGAGATTGGAAAAACCTCATTGGTTAGACAAGATAAAAAGTTGAGGAATAATAAGGAATATAGATAGATATAATAGTAGCTTAATTATATCCGTCCAAAATAGAAAAAAAAGACTGGTTGGGAAATCATGAAAGGAGATTTTATAACACAGTATTAAAAAAAAATTACACAAAAACGAAAAGTATACAAATTTTAGACGATTTAGAAACATAAAATTCATTTTATTTTAGACTTCAGAAACTTAAAATTTTAGGAGACAGAAGTTTATGGTGATAGACAAAGTGCAAGGAACCTGGTTCAGGGTAAATAACCAAATGATGACAAACGGTGATGAATAATATGACTTGGATGTGGTGATGAGGGGGACGAAGGGATAATGATGATTACGATTTAATAAAAGTGGTTACTAGTACTATAAGCGTATAATGAAATTTAATTTATTTACTGCTTCATAAAAGTAAAATAAATAAACCGTTTCATTTTTAAACTGCTTATTTATGACATGAATAATTCGTCATAAAATTAAAAAAGTTATAAAGAAATCTTTAAAGTATGTATAATCAGTTTTATGACTGTGATATAAAAATTAAATCAAGATGACTCATATTTCATGATTCGATTATTTGTAGGAAGGAGAGAAACAACGACCGTGATTGTATTATTTTGATATGTTGCTATAATAAAGAAAATATTAATTTTATATCATTTTTATTCAATTTAAATATATTTTTTGACTAATCAATTCTAAACGTAATTTTTCCATTAAAAAAAATTAGCCTGTACAATACCAAAGTTGGTCTTAAAACAATTTTTGTTCAATTCCCAGCCGAATTTTCTTAATTTACCTGAAACAAAGATTGCGGTAGCTTAAAAAAATTTGCTCCGGAAATCTTATAAATACGCAACTTTAATGATTTTATCATATCTCAATTCAAAATAGGGCGCCCGTATAGAACAACCTATTCAAAAAATAAAATCGGACCACCTGGAATAAATCTTTAAAAAGATTAAAAAAGAAACAGTCAAAAAGATTCACGAAGTACCTAAATATTGTACTTAGATAGTTCTTAAAATTAATAGGCAAAATGGTTTCAAAATAGTCTTTTCCAAGTTTTAGTCTTGGAAAATCATGTCTTTAAAGCTGAGCTGTCTATAAAATTTAAATGGGGCTATTTATTTAGTGATCTGGGATAAGTAGATAAATATACAAGTAAGATCATGACTCAGAAAAGCTAAATTCTGTGCTAACCTGAAAATATAATTACATTTCCCATCCTTCTAAAATGAAAAGTTAATATGGGTACGTGGACACTCAGAACTTAAAGATAATGATGAGACAACTGTCTTTTTGGGCATAAACGAGACCTGTATTTATTCATACATAAATCCTCTATTTTATAACTAACCTGAATCTGTCTTTTGATTTATTTTAATTTCATCCAGAACTTTTAGGTGTTTGTAAATCACCAAGCTCTGATGACATAAAAAAAGTTGAAACATTCCATCTTTAGTAAGAATTACAAGTTTCTCAATAAAGAGTATAATAAAACCCTTTCTATAATGGGACTAAATAGGTAAAATCTAAGGAAATTATTATTTTTCTAATTACAAATAGTATGTTTCATACTCATTTCAGAAATTAAGACACCACAAAAATATTTTATTTGTATGTTATATCAACAACCCAATAAAACAGAAAAAATTGTTAAAGAATATGTAGGACTAAAAATACAAAAATAATTTTGTCTGTGAAGTTTCTTTTTGTTTCAGGTTGAGGATGTGAACCTAGCGGGCTAGCCTAGTGGTTAACTCGTCCGATTTCAAAGTCGAGAGTTCTAAGGTTCAAATCTTATTAAAGGCAGTTACTTTTATACGGATTTGAATACTAGACTGTGGATACCGTTGTTCTTTGGTAGTTGGGTTTCAATTGACCACACATCTCAGGAATGGTCGAACTGAGACTGTACAAGACTACGCTTTATTTACATTCATACATATTATCCTATACATATTAATCATCGTTAAAAAGAATAGTTATTATTCTTAAAAATGTAACAATATCCACGTCTACTATAGCAGATAACGAAACTGGTTTTGTACAATTCAACACAATACATTGGCAAGATAAAGGGTCTTATTACCCTTCTTATACAATTATTAATAAATAACTGAATAATTTACAAAATGTTTTTCCACCAATTATTTAAGATACAATTAAAAAATTATTTTTTGCGAAAATAATAAGAATCTGTCGATTAATTTTTAGGTAATACTAATAAAATAATAATAATAATAAAAATCCCTGTTTTTCTGCAAACAACGTGTACACAATTTATGCGCTCCAAATAATTTTCAATTTTTTTTGTCTTCTGAAATGTGACTGGTTTGATGCAGCCCCATCAAGATTCCCTATCTAGTGCTAGTCGTTTCATTTCGGTATACGACCTACATCCTACATCCCTAACAATTTGTTTTACATATTCCAAATGTTGCCTGCCAGCACAATTGTTCCCTTCTACCTGTCCTTCCAATATTAAAGCGACTAAAAGTCGTTTTCCTCTTTCCATCGACCCTCGCTAATTCCTACTACACCTAAATTTAATCTATCCATTTCCCTCTTTAAATTTTATAACCTACCAACCTTTTTTGGATTTCTAACATTCCACGCTCCGACCCGTAGAATATTATTTTTTTAATTTTCTGGTGACCTTTTCTTTAGTAATCCCCACCCTGAGATCCAAACGGGGCACTAGTTTACCTCCGGAATATTTTACCAAGGAATGCGGCTTCATCTTTGTTACTACAGACAGTTACATTTTCTTGGAAAAAATCAGCTGTTGTTTTCCATTGTTTTCAGCTGAGCAGTACTCAGAAGATTGAGTGATGCTTATATGGCCGTTTAAATCCTTCTGACCTACGCCCTTTATAACTACTGAAAGAGTTGCTGCCCTCTTTCAGGAATCATTCCTTAGTCTGGCTCTCACAGATACCTCTCCGATATGGTTGCACCTTCGATCTAGCTATTCTGTATCACTGAGTACCCAAAAGCCCCCTCACCATCGGCAAAGTCTCACGATTGATAGAGGGAGTAATTTTCAATAGGACCTTCTAAACTTGTGGATTATTTTGTAGTAATTTTTTTATGTTTAATAAATTTACCTTAATATTATTTTGTTTGTATTTAAATAATTAATGTGAACTTCAATCACATATTTTTTTATTTTTGTAATTTGTCATATAGACGTAATCTATATTATAAAATATTATGTACCAATCAGAATAAAAAAATAATGGAAAAAAGTGTTTTAGTCGGACGTCATCATTTCGGACGTAGTTGTATTCAAACCAATAGACGTAGAAATTCGTGGTGATATATGCATAAATAATTTCGTACCACGAAACAAAGCGGTTTTAAATTGCAAAGAAAGAATGCTTGGTTGACAATATTTTAATCTAACTAAGTTATTATTTAACAGCAGAAGAAGGAGAATTCTGTTTTGTAGCCGTAAGATTAGTTTAATATTACTGATGTTTATTTAACAATATTTCAAGTATATTAAGTCACTTTAAATATTTACTACATCCCGGAGGTCCCGGGTTCGAATCCCGGTCAGGCATGGCATTTTTCACACACACACTACAAATCATTCATCTCATCCTCTGTACAGTAATGCTTAACTGCGGCCCCGGAGGTTAAACAAAAAAAAAAAATAAATAAAAATATTTACTACATGATGCAGTTATGCAAATTAATAACAAATTAAATTTACACGGGATCTTAATCTATTACATTAATCTATTAAATTTTTTCTCCAATTCATTTTAAAAATTCTTTATTTCAAATTACTTATCGGCCAACCTAATTTCTATAACACTTTATCTCAAAAGGCTTTTGATTTTTAATATTTCCCTTGTTTTTACCCATGTTACTTTCACTAATATAAAGCTTAAACACAAATATTTTTGACCTACAGAGTTATGAAACTTTATTCATAACCAGAAACATGGATTCCTATGCTTATTTTTAGAAAGCACTAACGTGTTCTAGATGTTAAAAATTATAATTTATTTAAAAACTATTTCTAAAACCCCATGTGACTAAAAGATTTTACTTTTAAAGAAGTAAAAAAAGACATTCTCGAATTCCAGGGAGCATAAATTACGCTAGGTAGTAGTTACATCAGGAATTTTCTTTCATTCTTTTACTTATTTTTATAAAATCAAAAAGACGTGTCTCATCTTTTCTGTTTTTTTATGACAATTTTTTTCATTCGGATAGCATTTTGTTTAAGCCTAATAATACTGGGCGATTCAAAAGAACTTCAGAAATTTAAAAGCATATAAAAATTTACTGAGATTTATTGAACAAACAGATTCGGTTGATATTTCATTTCATAGCAAAAAACATCAATTTTGTCTACCACATTCACTTTGGTTCGATATCGCTTCGATTTGTAATGCTACGTTCATCCCAACTGAAGATGATTCTATTTCATATTGTAGCCAGCAAGCTGCTGAGGCGTTACCTCTGCAGCTGCGGCGTTAATTCAAAGTCTTAGATCAACAAGATCAGCAGGTAAAGATGGTACATAAACACTATCTTTAATGAAACTCCGCAACAAAAAATCTAGCGATGTAAAATCTGGGGAGCGAAGTGGCCACGCAATTGGACCTTTACAACCGATCCACCGACCTGGGAATCGAGTATCAAGAAAATCTTGGACTTCTAGGTGATATTGAGGTGGTGTCCCGTCTTGCTAACAGTAATGGCATCTAGGATCATCATCGTCTAACTGAGGAATTAGAACATTTTTAAGCATGTCCAGATAAAGGATACCATTTACGGTTGCCTCCTGAAAGAAGGAGTCGTATAGTCTTTGCTTAGGGGAAAAATACTGAACTTATGACTATCATGAATGTGCTACAAAGTTTATGAGGGATTTTGCTGCCCCATATTCGGTACTTATGGATGCTCACTTGGCCAATGATATAAGACGTTGACCTCACTATAAGTTACATTGTCTAAAAATATATCTTTGTTTGAAATTCTATCCGTTATTTCCATATAAAACTGCAGCCCAGCAACTTTATCGTCATCTGTAATGTGTTGAACCACGGTTAGTTTGTATGGTTTCAAGTGCCTACGTAATACGTGCCAAACAGTCGTTTGTGGATTGCCACTCTCACGTAACTCACGTCGAGTTTATTTCTTCGAATTACGTGCAAAGCTTTCTCTGAGCTGTTCCACAGCAGTTTCAGGGACGCGTGCGCATCCTGATGATTTTGTAAGTTTAACAGAACAACCTGTCTCAACGAAGGTTTGGTGCAAAGGGTAAATTGTATGCCTACTAGGAGGCTCCTTACCCTGCTCTTGACGAAAATACGTTGAACTGCAGTTGTTGACTGCAAATCGTGAAACCAGAACACACAGCGGGCACGTTCAGCAACAATACATGTATCCATTGCAACAGCGCTGGTGGCCAAATTCGGTATTAATGAATTACGTGATTCAAAACTTGATGTGTTTTGTCATGAAATGAGACCTCAACCGATTCTGTAAGTTAGGTAAATAGTACTTTATATTGTTTTAACGTTTTGAAGTTAATTTTGAATTACCTGGTATTAAAAAAAAACCTAAAATAGAAGAGTAAAAACGGCTTAAAAAAATTATTTTCACATTTCTAATTTTTGAAGTTGGTACCAAAATAAGTGTAAGTTTTTGGTAATTTGTAATTTACAAACGACTTAAAAGAAGTGTCAGAATTTAATGTAATATTAATATTACTGTTAATATTAAAGTGTTTATACATTTTCTTTTTTACAATTTTTTTATGAATTTTTATTTTAAGTCAGTTTTAACCGTACAAAAAGAAAATTATACGTACAATTAATCTTCGGAAGTGTTTACGAATTAATTTGGATAACATGAAGTATCACTATGTTTCATTGACATTTATATCTTTAAGTTTAAGAATGCTGAATATACATGGAAATACAATATATTAAAGCTAGTAGTAAAAAAATTGATTTTAAAATAACATTTGGAAACTGCTACTTAAAAAAAAAACTTTTTTATTCGTATCATTTAAACATATTTTTGTAATTAAAATAAACGTCTAAAAATGATTCTTGATTTTGAAGTTGGATTTAATTTCTTTTATACATATTTAAATAAATCAACAAAAGACCTTTAAGACAACATGGCTGTCATAAAAGTTTCAAAATGAAACCTCGAAAATAAAATAAATTAATAAAATCAAAAAAGAAATCTTTTATTAGATTATTAATAATAATTTGTCAATACCCAACAACAACAAAGAGAAAACTTTATGTTAAGTCGCAAACCAACATAGACTACTCATATATCTATCACAAGAGATAAGTGAATTTAGAGTCATATTTTATATATTGTAGATAGTATGTTGTTGTTATTATAACAATATCTATAATGTAGTGTATTTCATTTTAATGTCAATCTATAAATAATTGTATTACCCAATATATATGGTAACATTTACTATTGTTATTAGGTTACAGAATAGAAAAAAAAACAGGTTTAATGTCAATTATTATAATTAATATTTATATTTAAATTTTTAGATATAATTTATTATAACTACCTTACAATATAAATTTGACAAACTCAAATGTGTATGTGTGTTTGATTTATATAAACTACTCGATTGCGTACATTGACATTGGAAAGTTTATTTTTTTAACTACGCTATGAAGGCCTATTCCTTATACAGAAAAGTAGATTTTATCATTTGTTGACGTAATTGAAAGTGTTGTCATCATATAATAATATAAAATAAAGGCTTAAATTTAACTATTCTTTACTAATTTATATTCTATAGAGTATAGATTAATAAAAAGGTAACATATTTCTTTTTCTTTAACTTCTCCGAACAATTACAACAATTCCATATAAAGAAAACAGATTGTTTCTAAACTTAAAATTAAAAAACAGTATTTTATTTTTATTTTTTTATAAATAATCATTTCTGAGCGAAATAAATATTATTATTTGAAAAAATAATTATTTTATTCTTTCTTTTTGTGTGGTTCAAACAGACTTCAAATAAGAGTACGTTAAAAAATTGTAAAAAAAAATCTATAGCTTTTCTTTAGATTATTTAACCAAATAAAAAGTAATGAAATTATATTTTTAAGGTTAAAAAAAGTGTAAAGTAAAATAACATCATTCTTAATTTTATTATACGTGATTATGACACGAACTATTACTAGAACTATGCTTTAAAATTAACGGCTACGATATTATGCGACTAATACTCGTCACTAATCTGTGAAAATTTATATAACTTTTGTTCGATATGATTTTAATTAATTTTTATTTAAAAATTATTATACCTTTATAAAAGCTATTTGAGAAATTATAGCTGTTTAAAAAACTAAACAAAAGGATAAAATATATATTTAATTTCTCAAACAGATGTACTTTAATTCTATGCAGTTGAAACAGTAACAAACGGTTTAAATTAAAAAAAAAAAAAAACATTTGTAATGAATGGTTTTTGTAATTGAATAAAAAAACATTTTACAGTTAAGGGAAGAAAAAGGATTGGGGCACTGGTTCGGATAACGAGGTAATTTAAACCAATCATAGATTTAACTGTACGCATAAGTGGATTTACACCAGAATCCAACAACAAGGATATTGGCTAGGACGAATAAAGCCATGAAAAAATGCTACTCACCCAGTGACAAGGTAAGTCCTATAATGAACAACATTGGGGGTTCCTGCACATCCCCAATGTTGAGGATCTTGTCGGTACTCTCGAAAGTACGGGAACACCGGACTGGTCTGCCGTTGGAAAGGAGCTCAGCCCGTGCAATTTTTAGCCAGATGGATAGATACGCTGCGATTACCGGACCATCTTGGGCGACGGCGCCGGTGTAGTAAGCGAACTTGCACTGCTGGATTTCTTGTAAAGATGAAAGAGAAGATGTACTAGGGAGTAAATAAGGCAGATGTGGAGATATCCTTGTTCGCAGGTCGCAGAAGAGATGGGATCAGTCAACGAAGAGTAGATGAACCTACAAACTGATCCGGATCTCCAGATGTCTCTGGACTGAGAGCACGGGAAACTTGGGTTTAAGTTGACGTAGTTCCTGACCAATCGGTTGCTTTAAAACATCTCTATATGCAAAGAGGTGGTGTGATTATTGCGGAAGGGAAGTCACCGCAGATCACATAGTATTTTAGTGTGATCGGTTCTTGGAGCACATGGAAGCTTGCCTTAGAGAATTCGGTATGCTTAACTCAGATAACATCATGAGAACTATCTGGCAGACAAAACATGCGAGACCCGCTGTTCGAAGTATTAGTTAAAATTATAAGAACAAGGATAGCAGAAAAAGTATAGGGATGAATTCTCTCTGATTTTTCCTTGAGGCTGTGATCATATTCAAAGCAGGTCCCTAAGGAAAAGCAATCGACAAAAAAAGAAAAAAGTGACAATTCCTGAGGTGTAACTATTTTTTTTTGTTTTTTAACACCTGATCTATCAAGAACATCTATCTTGACCTTTATCAGATCTAAACCAAAAATATAAAGAATTATATAAACCAAGAAATATATATTAGAATTGACCTAAACCAATTCTAATATAATAAACCAAGACGGTAATCCTTTACTCGATACTTCTAATTATTTGGTAGTTGTATTAATGTAATATGGATTTTTGTGAATAGTGTTTCTGGTATATGTTCAGTTTGTCTCTAACCGAAAAAAAATTGTATATAGATCTTGGATGTACATACAGTAATGGAGACAGATGAAACACAAAGCTGAGAAAAAAAGGTAAAATTATTGAAATTGCAAATAAGAGGAAAAACAATGGACAACGGCATGTTTTGACAAGAATAGAAGAAACGTCAGACACTCAAAACAAAAGTTACGTATGTAAAAATGATTTGGAAGGCTCAGGTTTAGGTGAAAGTGAAAATGGGAGCCCAAGATCGAAATAAATGCAGTTGAATCGTTACCTCATTCAAGGAAGTGTTATGGCCCGTGAATACCGAATTAAATTTGAATAAAATTTATCAGATCGTTTTATTAAAATGTTCATAGAAAACCAATAAATTAAAATATTACTTACGGTTATTTAATAATTTTTTATTTATGAAAAATGAATATATAAAATTTTGAGTAGTAGAAAATGTAAGATGTAAGGAAAAAGAAAGAATCAATAAAATCTAAAATGTATTATTTCAAATTTTGTGTGTGTGTGGTTTGTGTATGTATGTGTATATAAGTATGTATATATATATATAAAATATTATAAATGCTACAACGATGATATGGTGATTTAATAAAGAAATAGAAGAATTTATAAATTCGAATAATCGCATATTTCTTCCCAATTTCCTTAACCAACAGTCAAGAAAGAAACGCTTGGAATTTATAATAAAGAGAATTGAATGTTGAAAAAAAGTGATGGTAAGGGGTTTGTTGAAGAGAGGAAAAATAAAAATAAAAAAAATATACGAATGAAAAAGAATGATGAGGAGGAAAAGCAGATGGAAAGAGAGGGAATGAATGAGTGAGGTAGTACATCATTTATATTGTATTGTACGTTGACGCTGACTAAAGTAAGTGAGAAAAATAGGGAAGTTAGGTGACAGAAAGAATATTATTCTCGAAAGGTGGATTAGTTTTATTTTTAAATTGTAGGAGAAACTTTGTATTGGTAAGTTGGTGTATAAGTTTACTAGAATATTTGTGCAGTCAGTCGTCGACTAAAATGAACATTACCCGAAAGGAAATCTTTAATATTTTATAAAATAGATATTAATATTACATATTTATTTCATATATTTAAATAAAAGTTGTCTGATTTACTAGGAAACTTTTCAGTTAAGTTTAGAGTAACAGAGTGATAAATGAACAGGAGGGAATTAGGTACAGAAAGATTTAAAATTGATACTTCGAACTAAAAATATTTGAATTCAATTGTAAACTACCAATAATTTTCCTACAGATGAATTAGTTGAGTCTAATTATTAAGACCCCCATCGGACTGGTCTAGTGGTTAACTCGTCGTCGCAAATCAGTTATTAAACAGCTGATTTTCAAAATCGAAGGTTCTGAAATTGGAATCCTAGTAAAATCTAGTTGCTTTTATACGGATTTGAATACTATACAGTAGATACCAGTGCACTTTGATGGTTGGGGTTAAATTAACCACACGTTTCAGGAATGGTCTGTACAAGACCACACCTCATTTACATGTCATACATATCGTCCTCATCTAATGAGATCTCCGTGGGGGGGATTGCTTATTGTTTACTAGTTCAACAGGTAGCAACATACACATTAGGAAAATAAATAATAATTATTGAAGTTAAGGTTATATATACAATAAGCAACTTATAATCATACATAATATATGAGTATAATTAAAAACAATACTAATTTTAATTACGAAGTAATTGAATTTTACAACAACGTTTATTGTTATTTCTATATTAAAATTTAATTCAGTCAATAATTATGTTGCAATATCAACAAGATTTGCAGATTAAAGTTAAAAGTTAAGGAAACGGGCTTCTACTTTTAGAAAAAAAGATTTCGCGATGAAACTACAAAATCAGAACTACGTACATAATAAAGAAAGGTAATTAACATAAGCTGGAAATTATTACTGTTCTTCACTAAATATTAAACCGTGATGGATTAGTATAAGAATAGTCTGATATAATTGAAACAAGATATATTAGAAGGTTGGCACAGAAAATATTATCCAAAGGGATCTAAAAAAAAAACTCTATAAGAAATCATTTAAAACATAAATCTTTAATCCTACCCAACTAAACGGCATTTGTATGTGTGTCTGTGTGTGCGTCTCCCTTAGCTTAGCACCGGAATGTACTGATCACTAACGGAAAAGCCCGATTCATTAGGACGAGTCTTGTACATGTCTCGTGGTGGTATATACTTGTTATATTATTATATATCGATATACCGTATATATATATATATATATATATATATATATATATATATATATATATATATATATATATATATATGCGAAATATATATCGATATATATCGAAGTTTTGAGAAAATTTAGAACTTTTTAACCAGATCCGAATTTTCGGATGAAAATTGCAAATATCTCTAAAATGGTCTGTCCTAGTGCTCTGAAAAATTTTTTCGACCCCCACAACGAAATTCCCTTCGCTCCCAGTGGTACCCGTTGGATGATAATATTTTCAAGTGCCCCCGGGATACCGTTCGGAAATTGGCAAGGGGGTGCGATGGGGTGCCACCGTAATATCTCGGCAACCGTTCGTCTGATTTTCACGATTCAAACGGCGAATGTATCAGCAAGTCGAGAGCGCTAACGGTTTAATGCATTGGGTACACTTTTGATTGACCGGATCTTGGTTATCCGGAAATTAAATCGTTTAGCCCTAAGTTTTGATTGCAATCACTCACCCACGCTCTTTCCTGTAGTAGGTAAGGTTTTCGAGTAGTTCTTGTACCTCCGTATCAATAGCAGGCTGACTTCAAATCGTATGCTGATGGAGACCAGTATGGATTCCGCCCTGGCAAGGGCACAGAGGACGCTATTCTTAGAGTGATGGATTTGGCTTTGACCAGCGAGTGCAAGTACATACTCGGCGTCTTTTTGGACATATCCGGGGCCTTCAATAACTTGTGGTAGCCCAGTGGCTACCGCATCGTGGCTTATGCCAATGATGGGTTCCTGCTGGCCGAGGGTAACTCGCGTGCTGAAATAGATCTCAGAGCGATATAGGCATGCTAGCTATTAAGGTTGTGGAGTCTCCAGCATAAGATAGTTTTCAGTGCGGAGAAAACCATTATGATATTTCTTAATGGTCGTCTAGCTGCGACCTATCACCTGCGGATCGTGATGGACGGCCTTCCGATTAGGTATGTCACCGTTCAGAAATATCTGGGTGTCATCCTTGATGAGAGGCTTCAGTTTTAGGGAGCATCTTCAGTTTGTAGCAACGAAGGCTATTGATGCCTTCTCTGGTGTTCATAGAATCGTCCATCCCGATTGGAAGTTGAATTACCGTACCATGCGAATCCTTTACAAAGGTGTCTGCGGGGCCATAATGTTGTACGCTGCGCCCGTATGAGCTCATCATTTACAATTCCAATGTAATAGGGAAATTTTATTTTGAGTCTAGCGTCTTCTATTGTAGCTGCTGTCCGGGGCTACAGAACTGTATATTTATTTATAGTTTATACTGTGAAATATATAATTATGAAAACTAAAAAGTAGAAAATAAAAAATATATAAAAACTTTTTAAAAACCTCTCAATTAAATGCACTCAAACGTAGAAAATAAAAAAATATGTAAAAAAAAAAACTTTTAAACGCCACTCTTAGATTGAACGCACTAAAATGTAAAAATTAATTTTAAGACGGTATCTCAGAATGCATTTGACAACTTTGATGGTGATATGTAAGATTACGTGAAAGTCACAGGAATAGTTTGGCTAGATTTGGTTTGGTTGATTCGGACTTGTGCCCGGACTGTAAGGTCGATGACACTGTGGACCATTTCCTTTATGCTTATTCCCTGGTACGAGGCTGAACGTACCAGAATTGTTAGGGAGCTCGATAGAGTGAATTCCTTTCTTGATCTGCGAGTCAACTGGAAGACTCACAAAGAATGGACTTTCTCCGTTTCCTCGCCCTGAGCAGAACGGCTGAAGAGGTATAGTAGACCACGGGTGGCTAGGGACCGCCTGGGGAATTGGAGGTAGGCTGGAGGTAGGCGTGTTGGCATCGAGCCACGGTTAGTTAGTAGAAATTGTGGTGATTATTACTAATGTTACCTGTCAGCGGAACGACGACTGCATTGCCGAGGGTATGGGTAACCGTGCAGCCGTGAGGTATATCGGCATCTCAACGATAGTAGTAGTGAAAGTAACTGTCACGCCCGACTCTGCGATGGAGGTGAGTGAGAGTAGGAGGTCTGTCCGCCTCTCCCTAGTAGACCAGACCGGAGTCCATAAACGAAACCAAATGAAGAGTATTAATTGAAAGTCTGAGTTCACTAAGGGAACTAGGGATAAATTACAGAGCAGAGTTCACTAATGGAACTAGGGAGGCATTTACATCGGTGGCATCCCAACGAGGCCTGGCTTATTACTACGAGATGAAAAAGTTAGAGGGCGAAAGACGACTTCTGTTAAAGTCCATCAGAGCTAGGAATAACGGGGGTGATGTGGCGACCGGGAGCATAAAAGGCGAGTGAGTGCATCCCAACCCCGTAGCGGTTGCGATGCACTCACCCTCCGTAAAACGTACCGATCCGATCTTTCACTAAATACGATCAAACCTGTGCTAGCGCAGCTGTAAATAATAAAATTATGAAGACTAAAAAGTAGAAAATAAAAAATACATTAAAAAACTTTTAAAACACCACTCTTAGATTGAACGCACTAAAATTTAAAAAATAATTTTTTCGACGGTATTTCAGAATGGATTTGACAACAAGCTTTGATGCTGATATGTAAGATTATATTTAAGTCATAGCGTCATGAATGATTATATTTAAGTCGTAGTGTACGATGAATGGCCTAAAGAGGGCGGTGTAAACATGGATAAGAAAAAATTGGCAAAAAAATCAAATTTTTAATTTAAAGTTATGACTTTCATATAATCTTACATATTACCATCAAAGCTTGTTGTCAAATCCATTCTGAGATACCGTCCTAAAATTATTTTTTACAATTTAGTGCGTTTAATTTAAAAGTGGTGTTTTAAAAATTTTTTTTACATATTTTTTATTTATTTATGTGATTGTTTTTCTTCATAAAATAATGAACTATAACCACAAAATAGGCAACGGAATGTACCGATCAATAGCGGAAAATCCCGATTCGTTAGTAAGAATTTTATATCAATTTATATCATTCAAAAAAAAATATATTTTCAATAAGCGGTAATCAATTTTTGACATCTAATAATCCCATTCCGAGACGCTCCCCGCCAGGGCAACCCGCCCGGAGCGCCTTAGTATACATTATAAAATGAACGAGGTTATTGACTTTCATCAAAAGTATTTTACGGTAGCACAAACGCTACTAACCTTTTAAAACCGTACCTGTAAAATAACAGCTGCATATTTGATATACTTAAGGATGGTCTGGAAGAGATCGAAATGATTTTATAAGCAACAAAATGTGTTTTGGAGAGATACAGATGGATAAAGTGGTTGATAGATTAGACGTCTGTTTTACTTTATAATCAGTTTTATTTTAAAGTTAACAACTTCTTGATAATGTTCATGTAGAAAATGGCTGAATAACAGTCAAACACTTTATTTCGTTATAAACAAAATCAGAACAAAACAGTTTGATTATGAACTGTAATTCACCATTTCCCTTTCATTCACTATAACAGGTTGTTTACCTACTTCATGAAAATAAATTGGGAAAAAGGAGAAACTAATAATAGTTAAATGGAATAAAATTTGAGGTAATGTTCAAACGAATCTATGATAGAAATGAACCTGACTGCAGAAAGGAGTATGTGGAGAAAGATCAAGACAATAATGAACAAATAAGTTAATGTAAAAGAGAAAGAAGAAATGAGAGGAAAAGTATGAGGAAGAAAAAGAGAAGAGAAGGCAAGAAGACGAGAAAAATGAGAAAAAAGTGGAAGGTAAAAAACAAGGAGAAGAAGATGAAAGAGAATGTGAGAGGAAAAAGTAGAGGACGGAGGAAAAGAAAATATTGTTCTAAGATTTTCCCTAATAAATTAATGTAATATATCTTACAGAGAAATTCTTAAGCATTCAGTTAATTAATAACTTGTATTTCAAATATATTACTTTTTTAATTTTATACAGAGTGACTTATAAATTCCCCGGTACTTTCATAACCTATTCTACTCGTGAAAATAATAGTAAGAGTTCATATAAATATATGGCCTAAAATGCATCGTTTATGAGTAACGGCTAGTGAAAAATTTCGCTCGGATTTCAGCTACTCCGGTGAAATGAGGTTGTACTTAAATTTTTAGGACTTTAATTACGGAGCAGAATTAATATTTTCTTATGGTTTTTCACCTGCAAAATCGAATAAAATAGGTCCAAGAACCGCATATGCTGTAGTTTTTAGAAATCTTGCATGAAAACCAATAAATTAGGGTAAAAAAACCTTAATTATTATGTTTGACCTACAATAACTTCGTTATACGGGTAACAAACACATAAAACTTTTAAACAAAATTCGTAAAGAATTTAATTCTGAATAAAATGATGTAAAATAAGTTTAAAAAAATAAAGAAAGGTTAGAAAAGTTCGAATTTTATTTAGAAAAAGTACGTAACTACGTTTTTCAGAAAAGTATTTATTTATTGTAAACAAAAAGAAAATCCTTTTTTGGTGATGTGAAAAAATTGTAAAAACTAAATTTACTGTTAAAAAATTTAACAAACTAAAATTTTAAAATAAAAATTACTTAGATCATTTTTTTATTACAATTTTTTCAAACGATAAATTATTTTAAAAATTATTATTTCAAAGTCGGAAATAAATGCGCAATATTGTATTTAGTCATTCTATAAGGTACATTAAGTACATCGGGTGCTGTGAAAACTGTGTTGTCGTTAGGGAAGATTTTCTGTGAATTTTAGTAAGAACGTGATCGGTTTGCCATCTAAGTAACGCCGTACTTACTTACAACAGAAGAATACGCTGATATGGTATTCATTTTGGATTTGTATATTGATAATGCTGCAGTAGAATATCAAATATGGTTTTCGAATCCCAGGATTCCAGATTTCACAACAATTAGCACGACTTTTCGCAATCTTCGGGAAACAGGTTCACTAGCTAGTATTAGTACAGGCTACGAACAACTTGACCAAAACGAAGGTGTTATTGATGAGATTATTATCGATTCAATTCAGCGCAGTCCAGGCGTCAGTACACAACGTCTATCTAAATGGATCGGAGTTTCTCATGGACAAGGACACTTAAAACAAGTTTTATCCTTATCACAAACAACCAGTTCAACATAACATGATAGTTTAGGCGTCTGCTTTACTTTAAAATCGGTTTTACTTTAACGTTAACAACTTCTTGATAATGTCAATGTGGAAAATGGCTGAATAACGGTCACACAGTTTATTTCATAATAAACAAAACATAACAAAATAGTTTGATTATGAGGTGTAATTAACCATTTACACCCAGGAGACGGTCCGCAACTGATGGAAATCGACAACTCTACCAAGTAGGTTTTCTTTACTGACGAGGCAAATTTCACTCGCATACATGGGCAGACGTAAATCCTCATGAAACGGCTGAAGGCAATTTTCAACATTGATTTAGCGTCAATGTATGGTGCGGCCTTCCTCACAATCAGCTGTTTGGACCGTTCTTATTACCTGGCCGCTTAAATGCCAATGTCCTACTTACACTTCCTTCAAAAAGAATTTCCGCAGCTGCTTAAAGATGTTCCTGTAGGATGGAGATGCAAAGTACACTTCCAGCACGATAGCGCGCCTTCCCAGTTCTCTTGTGAGACTTGTTTCCACTCTGTATGTTTTCACTCTCTTGTGTTTCTTGTTTCCACTCACTTTAATCATTACTTCTTTGAGAAATGGATCGGTCGTGCGGGTCCACTTTCCTGGCCACCAAGATCGCCTGATTTAACACTTTTGGGGTTTTGCATGTGAGGATGTATGAAAAATATCGTATGAAAAAAAAAAATACATTTTCGTGAGAAATTAATTGCCCCCATTATGGATGCGGCTGAGCCACCTAAGGACAGCCCTGAACTAAAAAGGCAAAAAAGCAGTACAGAAGCGTGCCATGAAATGTGTTGAAAAAGGGGGCTTATTTTTAAACATTTATTATAAACGTCCATGTAATGCGTTTTGGTCTAGTACACTGTTTCTAAATAAAATTCGAATTTTTCTAACTTTTATTTGTTTTATTCAACTAATCTTACACCATTTTGTCATAATTAAATTCTCTATAAGTCTTTTAAAATATTTTTACGTATTCATTACCCAATTAATAAAGTTATCGTGCGTCAAACATAAAAAACAGGAATTTTACCCCAATTTAATGGTTTAACACCAGATTTCTGAAAACCTACCGCATATACGGTTCTGGGATCTATTTTATTCGATTTTCAGGTAAAAAACCATAAGAATTAGCTAATTCTGTCCGTTAATTTACATCATAAAAATTTCAGTACGACCTCATTTCACCGGAGTAGCTGAAATCCGAGCGAAATCTATCTGTAACTCACCAACGAACCATTTTAGGACATATGTTTATATGTACTTTTCCCATTATTTTCACAAGTAGAATAGGTTATGGAAGTCCCGGGAGAACTTTGAAACAGTCTGTACATTTAATAAAAATCGTATAGTTAACTTTTTTTTATTAATCTTAAAATAAAAAAGGTACACTTAAAAAAATAGTTTCAACGAAGACTTTTTTATATTCATATAAATTTTAACTAAATTTATGTCCTTCAATATAATAATAATAATAATAAAGAGTAATAGAACTAAAAAAGAAAAATATATACATAAAAGCAACGCTAAAAAGGTCCATTACTTTGAATAACGTCTATTTTCATTCTTTTTAAAAAGGAATATATATATATATATATATATATATATGACTTCCAACTCTTACATAAATTACACTGAATTGTTGAGTTCGACTTTGGACGTTCAACGTCGTCGTTTATATCACATTATTCATGGCAAGAGCATATAAGTAAGGCATTTTGAATGTAAAATTTCCTTCTAGTAGAATATAATATAATATAAAAACACTACAATATGTTTAGTTAGGTAAGGTTATAATATTACAAAATTTTATACAGTACTAGCATAAATTACCTTATCAGTTTAACATAAAAGAAAATTATTTTCAAGTACGAAGTCCATTATATTTATTTATATATGAATAAATATAAAATATACCTTACAAAATTATATACAGACTTATCTCAGTTTTATTTATAATAAATGATCTTCTTCCATTAAAAAATACATGATTTTGTAATTCATATACAAAGACATGAATATACACGATCCGTGTAACAGCACTTTATAAAAGAATAAAGTGCACAATTGGACATTTAATAATATATACTTTCATAAATAATATTGTATAAATTTAAATATTTTATTTAAGTAATGAGGATATTTGATAAGGAATAAAATTAAAATAAATTGAGTTTTTAACACCATTTATGTATCATAATTTAATATTCTTAGTCACGTTGCAATTTATTTAAACACGAGAACTTCGAATTTCTACGCTAGAATTATTATAAAACCAATTATTAAAATAGAACGAAAAAATGAAAATAAATTTTTTATTGAATCAAAAGATAAAATATCCTACTTTGTAATCAACTTTAAAAAGGAAGAGGTTGTCAATTCGAACGGGGGGAGGAGGGTTTGTAAAGGCCTATAAAGACCAAACGCATCAACTTCGACAACCCTTTTATTTTGTAAATCAATTATTTTTTAATAGCTGCGACCTCTTACCTAACAATCGGTACATCTCTTTGAACTTATGTTAAACTGCGTCCTCTTCTCCCAGACATAGATTCTCCACGACAGACGGCAATCCAGTTGCAGTCCTCAGTACAATATGTGAGCTGAAAGTTTGCCCCTATCGAACTGCTGTGTTTAGAGTACTAGTCTGTTGAATTTGCATTTTATATACAAATATGTCATGCTATTAGTAATCGGATGATGTAATCTAGTTAGACAGTACAACAAACCCCGCTCGCTCGTCCAGCTAAAGCCAGCTGACAGTTCGGTTGACAAAGACGGCAGCAAACCTTCAGCTAACTTATTATCGCTAACTCTTTTCCCGCGATGTAAACGCCATTAAATTCAACTCGCGGGCAGTCACTCTTCCTCATCACAAACTTAACGTGAGTGGACTTAGCCAGATTAACCTACATATTCCATCCAGCTAGCCTCTAGGTAATTAGATCCAATATAGTTGCAGTTGAGCAGAAGCTACTCTAGGATCAAAATCCACAACCAGGATCGCCGTGTCATCGCAAACCACGCAAATGTGAAGTCCTTTAGAGTATCTGTAAGTTCTTCGAGATTTGAGATGAATCAACTGCTCTAGCGTATTGCGTATCGTCAAAATTATTCATTTCGTTTTGCCACTTACTTTTAGGGGTTGTTTGATTTGTTTTCTTGTTTCTTTGTTTGTTTAATTGTTCTTTGTGTGATTGATAAGACTAATTTTTGGTGCTTTCTTTGCTTTTTATGTTTTGAACTTTTATATTTTTCTTATTACAACGGCTAGTATGAATATTTTTTTAAATTAAATATCATAATTCATCTTTCATAAAGAAATGCAATCTTTTATCTAGATTTTTAAGGCTGTGATTGACAGCAAATAACAAATTATTTACTTTTCACATCAAATGAGTAAGTAGTAATATTTTTATAAATTCTATGATAATAAATTCAAATAACAGCTGGAGTTTCTTCTTATCATGAATTGAAGCTGTGCTGCTGCTCATGAATACAATACAAAACCAGATCGAATAAAATTAAATATCCAGCCCAAAACAAAAATCACTTTATAACATTAAAATAAATTATTAATAAAAATATTATAAGAACTGCAATTTGCTTACAAATGATGGTTCCAACACCTCAAGGAGTAGCATTCTGAAAACGGGAAAGGTATGAAGTAGCGACAAAAATGCCACAAAGTTGTGTTTAATAAAAATGTACCTGCCTAAAACAGAAGTTAAACAACAGAATATAAAGTGTTATGGTACTTAGATGTTAACTAGTACATTGCATATAAAGATTGGCAATAAGAAAATAAATTTTTTGATATAAGAATTAAAAGCAAGAAAGCAAAGATAACAATGGAAGATAACAAGCTAGAGGATTTCAGTACTTGGTAACCTTGATTAGAGAAGATACGGGTCAGCCAGGATGTGAAAGCTAGGATTTTGAGATAAATAAGACACTGCTGAGCAGCAATCTTTATGTAGGTTGATGGTAAAACTAATTAAGTGCTTCAATAAGAAAAATAACATCAAATATTAAATATGATGAAAAAGTATTGGAAACATCTAAGATATAGGTCTGAAAAAAGGAAAACATAAGTAGGATGACCTAAGAAATGAATAAGAAGTTTAAGAAAGAAATTGTAAAGAAAGAATATTTCAACTATTAAGGAGTAGAAATTATGCCGGTTTAATCAATGGTTAAGAAAAAAATTATTGAAAGTAGTGAAAGAAAAAAATATGAAATGACTATAGAATGTCCCCAACATCAATATTAACCTTCAAATGGTGATGCGATATCAAAATTATTTTCCCAAATCTACCTTTGAATATTTAATTTCATTTACAGTTAAACATGTGGTCTATCTTAGTAGCTGTAAACAATATTATATTTAATTGATTTCTGTTCAACAATTTTATATTTGTTTTGCCCTGTAGTTGATGTCAAACTGATTGTGAGGTAACTGTTTAAAAGGGTAGGTTTTGCAATAATTAATTTTTTATTGTATTTTCTAAAAAGAACAGCAACTTAAGCCGTGTATATTGTATATTCAACACAGGCAACACAAAACATTTACATATACATAAAGTTAACATATACACTCAAGTAACAATGAATATAAACAACATATAATAATAATAAAAAATAATAACATAAAAATAACAAATACAATTTTTACGTATTATTAATTACATACTAACAATCTCCAAAAATAAATCATAATAAGAAATTAAAATATTTCTGACTATATTTGAAAAAAAGAAAAAAAATTACAACCATTAATTAAACGAATTCCTTTTTTATCATGATGAAAATTGATACAAACTTTCCTTCTTTTTTCAATTAGATCTTTTTTGATCTCACTGCACTTTCTTTCTTATTTTCCTCTTCATTTTGTTGTTTCCAATATTGTTTCATTCTTTCTGAAAGTCCTTGTTTTTGCTTTTTTGTAAATTTTCCAGAGTTATTCTTTGGTTTTTCCTTTTCATCTGGTTTGAAACCCTCAATTGTTTTTCAAAACTCTATTCTATCTGTTATTATTTTTTTCCAATCTTTATTAGTTTTTCTAGGTCTTGGTTTACTTCCCAGTGCCACACTGTTTTTCTATCTTGCTACACATATTTATCATATTGAAAAGAAAATTAATAAAAATTATTATAATTCATTTTATTTTGTTTCAATTATTTTATCTAAAATGCCAAGAGAGAAACTTATTACTAACAAAAATTATTCATTAATCACAGAATAACAATACAGCTTACTGCAAAAAATTATAACGTAATTTTGACCTCCACTAAAAAAAGCAGAAAACAATATTATTATAATAAATAACTGACATTATATTATACCAAATGATGACAATTTAATATCAAAAATCTGATATGGGAACTACATGACTTCCTTGTATGCCTATTAAATTTCATACACATTTTTTGCAGCATTTCTTTTAAATTTATAATGGTTAAACTTTTATTAATGGTTAATTTTTATTTATACGACACACCAGAAATCTGAAACTTTTGTTAATCAGCAACTCACAAAGATACGAATAACACTGTTCTAGAATAGTATTACACAATGAGTTTTAAGAAGCATATTACACACAAGTGAAAAAAGTTATGTATTTTCACAAGTGCGTAATATGTGTTGCAAGTTGAGTTATGTACTATAGTTTTTCTATGGCCAAAATCAATTCCCCCATAACAAAAAGAAAAAGATGTGATTTGAAAGATATTTACATTTTTATTAAATAGAAATACACATTTGAAGGATAGAGTAAGTATTTTGAAATTAATAATTTACAAATCATTCTTATTAAAAATGAAAAATGTTCTAACTATTTGTGTTTATTATCTTTTTACATATACTGTATAAGATATGTATACAAACCTTACACAGACAAGTATGTGCAGCTCAGTATATATATATGTGTACATATGCATACTTATATAGGTTTTTGAGGAATTTTAATGGAAATTCCTTTCTACATGTTATTATTTTTTTGTATTCAAAATACAAAAAAATAACAGATTCCGGTAAATTAGAAACGATTGTAAATTAAACACCGGATAAAAAAAAACACCAATTGAAAATTAAAAAAGGAGAAAAAATCCACGAAAACGTGAAAAGAATGGATGAGCCAATGAAACATTGAAAACCACGATTTAGCATTTCTGTGGTTTAGATGGATGAACAAAATGCGTTTGCAGTAATAGTATTTTGAAAAATAAATGGCGATAGTTATATGGTTGCACAACGATTGTTTTAACGCTATGCTATTTCAACGTCGATGAGAATGATGCGGTGTCCTCGATCTATGCCATTAAAATTTGATGCAGGATTTTGAAAAAATACGAACGTAAACGTTGTACAATCCTGGTAACCAAAAAATCTACGCACATCTGAAAACATAAATGCCCTAAGAAAGCATTATTATGAAGCCCGTAATCATTTAAACACATGTTTGAAGAATTCTTCAAGAGGATTTGTACATTTAAAAATATACAATTCAAGCAGTGCAGACATTAAATGAGTAAACGGTACGATTTTTGTGCCAATTTTTTAATCTTATAAACACCTAATACAGACTTATTTACTATATATTGATAAGTGAGAATAACATTTCCATTTAATTATGTACATGGGTAACAAAATTCTATATGGAACAACAAACAACCCTAGTTAAATGCATAAAATATAATAATATATATTATCTGGAATAATATAATAATATCATCATCTGGAATAATCGGGCCATATTTCTTTGAGGAAAATACAATAACTGCTTTTATCATCATAACGGAGTGACATACTCGAATGACTGAAGAATTTTATCCTCAAACAGCGGAGAAGTGTGAAATCAATCCAGCTTTAACAGGATCTGGTGTCCGGTCACAATACTAAGCCACCAACAAATGACAGTTAACTGATAGTTTCTAGATCAAGTTTTCAAAACATGGCGGGCGGTATTCCTCAGCCCGTGAGATCATTTAATCTTGCAACATGCAGGATTTTACTTTCCCGTCTAGGGTTATAGCTATAGAAGAGTAAGTATTGTAATCGGACCAATTTGGGTATACGCGGTTTTCACCGGATCTTTACCTTTTGACACCTAAGAACCCAAAAAACTGGATGGAAATTTTCTGGATGTTCGTGTGCACATGTGTGTGTTCGGTATCTCACACCTTATAACTCAAGAACTACCGGACCGATTATGACCAAACCTGGTCAGATTTCTGTATATTAGTCAGAGACTTCTCTATACAAGGCGTTGATGCCAATAATGTTTTAACTTAATCGTCAAGGGAGTGAGGCTATAGAGCAAAGTCATCCTCAGTATCTCGAAATTTTGCCTAATTAAGGTCTTATATTTCCAAAACTGCTGGGCCAATTTTACAGAAACTACTGGCCATATACAGAAGTAATCTGACCAAACCTGGTCAGATTACTTCTGTATATGATTCATTTAGGCCATTAAATTTCCAACTTAAAAGGTCAGGGGGTGAGACTTTAGAGCAAGGTCACCCTCATTATTCCAAGATTTCGCCTAATTAAGGTCTTATCTTTTAGGCTCATTTGCTAACAATTAAAAAATAATATCACCAAAAAAATATTTTTTCAAAATCGCACCCCACCACAAAAATGCACTAAACTAGTGGCTAAGTGGATATACAGCGACAATAGTACCTTCTATCACCACAAGACGCGCTAGTGTAGCACTGACGTACAGCTGTACAAAAAATATTATATTTAAATAAAACTATAAATATTTTAAATTAAGTTGTGTATGTATCTGTGTGCAAGCCGTGCATCAGAAAAAAGCCGCGTGACGGGAAAATCCTACAATTGTTGTTCCTTATGGGACTAATTATGAGTATAATCAGTGATCGACCCCCAAAAAACGTTTAAATATCTAAAGAAAAAATCATAATTATGTAACCGAAATTACTGTGGATATGTTATGTCTTGTAATAGAAAATGTAAAATGTCGACTTGTAAAATGTGTGATGCAAATCAAATTGATAGCCATTTTCAGGATGTGCTATTCAGAATTTAGAATCCTGTATGATACAGTTAAACGCTATTTAAATAAACTGTAAGTTTATAATAAAAGTTATTTTTAAATGACTTCTTTTTTAAACGTGTTTTATTGGCTTAACACTATTTTTTTTTTTTTTTTTTTTTATAATTCTTGGTTGCAATAATATTTTACTTGTAGTACTTCCTTTAAAGATTTTAAAGTAACTGGTAGAAATACTAAGAAAGAGTAAAATAAAGGATCCAGAAATCCTTACGATGAATTAGCACTGTTTTTTTCTATTTTCATCACGAATACAGTTTCTGATCTTTTTCTTTTCTTTCTAAGGTATTTTTTTTTTTTAATTTAAGCGTTTTTTGTAGATGCATCCATTCTTTTAAAATAAAGTTAAAAAAGCTGGCAAAGTATTGCATGAATTTCCCGACCATTAAAAAATTCTTCTAAAATGACTTATAATATAATACAATGGCTTATAATGGAGTGTTCTGGGTTGTTCTCCCACAATCGGTTACGTTATTTGGCTACGCTGATGATATAGCGTTCCTAGTGAAGGCGAAAACACGGTACGAGGCTGTAGACAAGATAACTGAGTCGTATTCAAGGATTAGTGAGTGGATGGCTGAAGTAGGACTGGAGTTGGCTCCTGAAAAGACAGAGATGGTGGTGATCTCTGCCGCCAGGACGAAACCAACTCTACGTCTGATCCTTGATAGCAGAGAAATTGTGTCCCAGGCAGCCCGATTATAAGAGGGCCCACCCAACAAAGAAGCTTATTGGTGTGGTCTATTCAATCCTGCTGTATTTTTTCCAAGAACAGGGGTGCTGAGATTTTCCAAGAACAGGGGTAAATTGGAATCCATCCACAGGAGGTGTTGCATCAGAGTAGCGGCCGCCTACAGAAAGGTATCCAAGGAGGCGGCTGATGTAGCAGAACTAGAGAACTGAGGACACTCCCACTAGAAGAAAGGAAGCGCTCTGCTGAAGAACTAGAAGAACAGATCGCACAAATATGGCAGGAGCGGTGGGACCGGGCCACGAAGGGTAGACTATCGCCTTATTGGCAATCAGGGGGACATCAGGGGTGGTGCCGGAAGATCTATGATACGCTGGGTTTTGAGTAACACAATTCTTGGCGGGTCATGGGGGATTTAGGTCTTATTTGTACAGATTCGGGCTCGACCTGTCTGAAAATTGCCCAGAGTGCAAGAGACCCCCAACATGTATTCTTTCTGTGCCCGCGATTCGACATAGAGCGTAGAGAGATGCTGGGCAACGTGAGATGTGAGCACATGTTCCGCCCTAAGGATACTCTACGGATTCTATTACAAGGTGAAGCACAATGGAAGACTGTGGAAAAATTTGTCAGGACGGTCATGAGGAAGCTGCATTTATATGAGGAGTCCCGCATAGGAGAATGGCACCAGTGGGCGCGGGGGCGGACAGGTTCTCAGCTGAATGCCTAGGAGGCCCCGTACGTTTGGGGGTTGCCTGAGTGCGATGAGACCGGGGACCTTCTGCTCGTGCGTTTGATCGTGGCCACTGAAAAGTGGTGTGACTTTTTGGAGTGCTAGTGTAACTGTTTGAGATTTCTGTCTTGACTACTGTGTGGGTGTGTATCGCGTGGATATTGTGGATGTGAGAAGCTTTATTCTGATTCCTGCATGGTCTTGTGCGATGTTTTTGTGTGTATTTGATGTGTTGTATGTAATGATTCCAGTGGTTTTGTTTGTGTGGTGTGTGACATCCTGTTAGTTTGTTATGACTGTGTGTGCGGGCGATTTCCCCTTCCAGATGAAATGCTTTATTAGCGGTACCAGGAAGGGGGAAGCCAAGGGTAGAAAATAAATTACTCATATATAGGTTAAGCTTAAGAAATTTGCGTAAGTAAAGTTTTCTCTAAATCTAACACCTCCTTCAATAAAGGCTAAAATAATAATTAGAAAAATTTCATAAAAACCTTTCTGCATTTTAAGTCGGGGTCTATATTTAAAAAAAACTTGTAGAAATTTCTTGATAGCTCTATGTATGTAGTAGAAATTTCAAACAATTTCAGAAAAATATTTTAACCGAAGGCATATGGAGCGAAACAACAAAAAATATATATATTTCAGTTTTAATAGGTGGGGTTAATTGAAAAAATTTTGTTTTGATTAATTATATATACATTGTAGTCAAAATTTGCTTTAATAAACGTTTTCTCTAAAATACCTCCGAAGAAAATCGAAATTGATTTTTTCACGATATCCTCCTACCCCTGTAACGAATTAAAAAAAATCTTGTATGATTAATGTCGCATGTGTACAAATATTTGAGCCGAATCTGAAGAAATTCGGTACAGTTAATCCTAGGATATAACGCCAAAAACGGTGCGACTCACATACATATGTTATTTTTGTTTAGATGAACTAGTTGAGCCCTAAAACGAAAAGATTTGGAAAAAAACCCGTTACCCCATTTTTGACACGATCTAAATACCTTCCTTCCCTTTTAATATAACTATTCTAGCTATACTCACCGGGAAATTTTAAATAAACTTTAAAAAATAATAAACTAATTTCAAAATAGTTAAATTAAATTAAAAATATAACAGTATGCAAACATGATAACACTTACAAATATTTCAAAGTTAGGCGTTCGTAATTTTTAATAACATTAAAATATTCTATGTTTTAAAAACTTAAATTTTGAAGCAGGTGCCTAAATAAAATAATATAAAAGTATTAACATGTCTTTGCATATAATTTAAAGGTTTTATTGTTATTTTTTACCTTTAAGTACATTTTTAAAACGCGGTTTAGTTTTCTTCTTTTTTTAATAAAAATAACATTCCAGATAAAAAATCTGGAATAAATCTACGAAATTATATAATATCGACTGTGACTATATCGATCTCTGTGGCGGAGTGGTAGCGTCTCAGTCTTTCGTCCTGGGTTCGAATCTCGGTCAGACATGGCATTTTTCATACGCTACAAATGTCAAAGCTATCAATTGCCCAACACTCAAAAAAAAAAAAAAATTTATTGACTGGTATTAAGTTACGAAAACTAAATCATCTTAACCAACTAAACATAATAGTAATGAGGAACTATGGGAAAAAAATCCAAAATTAATCACGTCAGCAAAAATACTTTGTGTGTACATATTATATTAAAACATAATTATCTTCGTAGATAATTTCCGTGTTAACTGATTTGGTTATAGCTTCTAACGAATAGATAGTAAAAGAGATGTGTAACTAAGTTTTATTCCTAAATAGGATTTCAACGAAACCTTACAAATATAAGCTTATCTATAAATTGAAAATTTGTTTTCCAAAATATTTTATTATATATATTTATAATAAAAATAACGACATTATTTTTAATATTAATATATATATAGAAAACAACGTCGTAACCACTATATATATATATATATATATATATATATATATATATATAAAATGGTTACGACGTTATATGTAGATTAAATGGTATTAAAACTAATTACAATAATAAATGTTAAGTTATGATACAACCAACATGTACTCTAGTACACCAACTGATAAAACAATTGAGATAATAAAGATCAATTTGAAAGAAATATAAAAATTTACAAATGCATTGATCACAATTATCAGAAATATTTTTAACCAAAATTATTTCGAATATTAAAACAGATGTTATTTACAGACAGGTTTACCTATGCGATCACCTATCTCTGAAATTACGTCTTTTTATACAACAATTTGAAAGCATTATAATTCATGATATATTGAACACACATCAAATACTATTATGGATAAGATATGTAGACGATATGCTAGTCATATATAATCCAATTACAACCGTTTTGAATAAACTCAATAATTATACTGATAACTTAAAATTCACATATGAAATGGAACAGAACAGAATATACTATTTAGATAATGACATTGAATAAACAAAAACAACATTATATAAACAACAGTTTATAGAAAACCCACAATGAATAACAGCACAAAAACTCTTATCATTCATGGTCACAGAAAATTGGCACATATAAAAATTTAATTTTTGGAGCACTACAATATACAAAAACAAACAAACTCAAAAAGTAAATAAATACAATAAAACGAATAGCAATATGTAATGGTTTTTATGATGAAATTATTGAAGAAATATATAAAAAGCAAAAACCTAAATATCAAAATAATTTTACAACATTATAACAAGATAATAACAAAGAACCTACTAACAAATTTTTTCCTACATTACAGATGTTTACGAAAAAAATAATAAGTATAAAAAAAGCCTACAAACCTAATAACCACATTTTCAAATATTTAAGAAATAATAATGGAGAAAAAATAGTGGAATATACAAAATTAAATGTAATTATATATATAATGGTAAAACTAACAGATCTTTCAAAAAAAGATTCACAGGACATTATTACGCCTATAAAAACAAGAGAAAAGGCATATCTCTCTGTATGGCTCACCATCTCTCTCCTTTTTTCTTTTTTTCTGTTTAGCCCCCGGAACGACCGCGTAAGGTATTACTTTAGAGGATGAACGAGCATGATACGCGTGAATGCAAATTAATTGTACTTTTGTACAGTCTCAGGTAGATTATTCCTGATATTTATAATCTGTAATAGTATGTTAATTTTGAAGCAGATGGCTACCTATCTACAACAAAAACTCAAAATTACAGATTCTAAAAATAATTTACAAATTTTAGAGATTTCCAACGACAATAAAAAGTAGAACATACCAGAAAAAATACTGTATTTATAAATTCAAAGAAAAACATAAAATGATTAATCAACAAACAATTTTTTAATATTTGTTTATTTAGTAAATTTCACAGTAAATTATAGCAATTGGCAGTGACGGCTCGCGTATAGGCACTGTAGAACTGCAGCATCCCCCCCTTTTTTCCCTAGATATTATCGATAACATTTAATAAAACGAGTCCTTTCTTCTTTAATTCTTTCTTTATACTTGTACAATATATAACCCTTAAGCTTAATGTCAGTAGCCATCCTTCAGTTCATGAAAAAGATACAAAAACCTCTGTGTGGAACTGTGCGCTTCACAGTTCCAGTGACGTGGAGTTTGGTTGTTGTGCGCATGCGCACATAGTAACCTGCACGCGAGGCTGCGAGCACTATCGCTCCTGCAGTGCCGACCCTGGCGTGCTGTTGGAAGGTAGTTTTTCTTTACTTCACGTGTGTATGGATCATTCCTTGTTCGTTCCCTTTTCTAGTTTAATCGGTGTAAGGAATATGAAAGCGGTTTAGTTGTTTTTTCAGTACTGATCAGAAGATGGCGGAAAGCAAGGGCTCTTTGATTGCCAAATCTGTCCAAAAACACGCTGGAAGGGGAAAAGAGAAGGTATTTAGTAAAAACTAATTATGTATTTGTTTCTGTGTACATAGAAATTTAAATTAAGCATTATTGTACTATAGTGTTTTTAAGCGGACATTTTATTAAATTATTATCTAATAATACTAAAAATATTATCTGTATTGACATTTTATTATTCATTCGGTTAAACCGAATACGGTTTTTAAACATCATGTGCTTAAAAACCATATATCATATTCTTGAATGTGATTAAGTGTGGAATTAGATTATTATCCCGCTTCCAGCTATTCTATTTGATTAATTTTTTTTGGTTCTTTTATTTTACAGAAAACTTTAATCGTGGCCTTGAAAAAGCCCAGAAAACATCTTCTGGAGCAGCACTCTCACTAATCTTAGCAACGAGCTGCCACTGGCAGTTGGCAACAACATAATTCACCTAATTGTAACTGATTTTATGCTTCTTCACTTAAAATTTATATTAATCTATTTATTTAACCATTTTTCATAAAATATTAATCATCAACTGACGATGCGGGATAACCGCAAAAGTTAACTGTTGGAAATTTATTAAATTTTTATACAACAGTGTTTGGTGTTTTTCTTTACTTTATCATATTAAGATAAATTAACATAGTGGTAACTAAGATAATAAAATATTTGAGTTTTCAAAAAATAAATTTATATATATATATATATATATATATATATATTTATAAAATATAAAATAAATATATTAATTTACCATAAACAAATGATTTTAATTATTATCATGTTTAATTTTCTTTCTTCTTTCTTTTTCCTGTTTAGCCTCCGGTAATTACCGTTCAGATAATACTTCAGAGGATGAATGAGGATGATATGTACGACTGTAAATGAAGTGTAGTCTTGTACAGTCTCAGTTCGACCATTCCTGAGATGTGTGGTTAATTGAAACTCAAAGAACACTGGTTCTACGATCTAGTATTCAAATCCGTGTAAAAACAACTGACTTTACTAGGACCTGAACGCTACAGCTCTCGACTTCCAAATCAGCTGATCTGGGAAGACGCGTTCACCACTACACCAATACCGTGGGTTCAATGATTAATTTTGTGTTACAGTTTGTCTAATCTAATTAATTGGATGGTACAAAATCAAGAGAACTGGGACTGGTTCAGAAGGTTTGCTGGAGAGATCCTGAGAACTAAGGAAGAAGAGGGCGGTAGACTGTGATTAAGTTAAGTAGGGAAGGGTGGACAGTCTCTCAGTGGAGGGCCCGTATACCCTGGTATGCGGGTTCCTGCGAAGGGGGAGAACTCCAGGGGAGATGGGAATAAAAGAAAAGACCGAGTCCCGGCCGGCGATGTGTCTCCCTGCGGGCGTCTAGGCGCTTGTGGGGTGGGTACCGTCGGTTAGAGGCATAGGCGTAAAGACCGAGACCCGGTTCCCTGCGGAGGGGCTGGGGGACGGCATCGCCGGACCTTGGCCCTAACGCGGGGAATTAGAGGCAGGCAAAAAATAAAACAAAAGATCCAAGACCGGGGGGGCCAACCTGCCGTGCCGGATGTAAAGCCGGTGGGTGGGGGACGCCCCCTTTGAGTAGAAGGACACTCTCCCCGACTGAGTATACTTAAATGGATATCCGGTCGGGGAGAGTAGGGGGAAAAAAAAAAAAACAGTTTGTATACTTTATGATAAATCAGAAATGTTGAAATAACTTTTAATAAAACTTAATAGTAAACATTTTCTCAACCTGGTTTCAATTCTATAGGCTCTATCGTATTTTAAATACTTCATTAACGGATCCATTCTGAATTTCTTGGGATTAAATTTAGATTTTAAAAAATCTTAAATTACAGAAATAGTCGTATTAAACTTTCAATTTAATTCTTTGACATGATTGTAACAAGTATCAAGCAACTAAAATGCCAGAGGTCTGATAAGAAATACATTCTTTCAGAGTTATGTCTATCATATATATTGCACGGTTCATAGAATAGTGAATTAAAAACATGCACTGACTGACTTGCTATATCTCTATCTTATTTCTCACACAGAGACCCAGCCAACTATCAGTCGTGATTAAATTTAAAACATTACTTCTTAATTTAAATAAATCTGAATTTCATTGGGTTTTGAAAGCTGATATATATATATATATATATATATATATATATATTCTATATATATAAATTGATATATAAATTCACATTCGAATCAATTAAAAGGTTTAAGAGAAACTACTTCATTACTCATTTTCTCTAATAAACCATACATGTTTAAGAATGATTGTTATTATTGAAAATGCTTAAATAATTTTTGGCAAATATTCTACGGAAATCATCTAAAAACGTTTCAATGGTGAAATCTAACAGAATGAATGGGATGTAATATTTTAGTAGAATGATCAGAGATGAAATGTTTTTGGCCAGTCCTAAAAAGAGATGATAGTATATAATGATGTAATATTTTTCTAAGAAACACGCAATTTTACGGAGAACAGCTATGATTAGATATTCAGGTTTGTATTGTTAGTATAAACATACATGTAAATAAAATAAAAGTATTTAATAAAGCCAAAGAAAGAAGAGATATATTAAATCTTATAAGGAAAAAGAAAAGCCAATTAGATAGAACACAACTTAGAAGTAAAAACTGCTTTTCAAAATATAAAGGTAAAAGAGATAAAGATACACGAAGATATTGGTATGTTAACCGGCTTGATGAAAGAGAGGGAGTGTTATAAGAATAATAAGAGAGAAATTCAGAATAAAGAAAAATGGCGACAAAGGTTTAACAGATTCCCGTAGATGATTATTAAGTTTATATTTTATTTTTTGTAATAATTTTACATATATTATACATTTGTTGTGAATGAAAAATACCTTAGAAACATTTATTTATTTTCATTAAAATGAATAATTCAAATCTACGAACCGTTCATAGAAAGACATGGAATGCGTGATGGTTTCTCGGTTAATATAGTTTTTAGGACATTCTTCAAAACTATTTTTGATCGTGTTAGGGAGTTTTATTAAAAATTTTCATCAGATTATTTAGTTTACTAATAAATTTAAATTTAAAATTAAATTTATTACTACATTTAATTTACTAATAATATAATTATTTAATTTCCTCAAATTATAGCTGTCCGTATACTCTATTTTCAATTTTTCCCTGTTTTAAAGGAAACTTATAGATCTTTCAATTAAATCCCATTCCTTAAAAAGAGAGTAAGTTTATTTAAAATTACTTCAAACGTATATAAATTAATTACGGTTGAAACGCTTTCTGATGACCGATTCGACAATAATCAAGATTAAATAAAATAAAGGTTAACCCAAAATAAGTTAACATTTTAATTTTTTAATAGAACATTTTTTATTTGATATTGATATTTTTTCTTTATTAGAAAGTAATGACATGGAGGTTAGGTGTGATACAAAATATCTGACATATGAGCGCCCCTTGCTTGCGGCCTTGTCGGCTCATTTTCACTATTTTCAAAAATATTTTCCAAAACATGTTGACATAATTGTTGGGAAATGTCGGCAATGTTGTGTCGAATTTCTTCTTTGAGGTAGTCAATTGTTTGTGATTTATTGTTGTACACTTTATTCTTAAGATAAGCCGAAAGAAAAAAGCCCAACAGTGTGAAGTCACACGATCATGGCAGCCAAGTTACATCAACTCGCTGCGGAGTAACACGACCATTAAATTTTTCTTGCGATAGCTGCATGATTTTATTGGCAGTGTGGCATGTTGCATTGTCTTGAAGCCACATGTCTTCCGACCCGTAAAATTAATTTTAGGCCATAAAAAGTTTGAAATCATCTCACGATATCGAATTCCATTGACGGTAACAGCATCTCCATTTTCATTTTCAAAGAAGGTCCAATCAATTCCCTAGCCCAAAATCCACACCAAACCGTGACCCATCGAGGATGCATAGGAAGTTCTTCAATCTTTTTTGGATTTCCTGATCCCCATAATAGACAATTTTGTTTATTGACAAAGCCGATAAGAAGAAAATGTGCCTCATTGCTAAAAATGATTTTTTCTAAAACTCGTAATCAACTCGTTATATTGCTATTCTTACAGTTTCTACATATTGTTAGAGCGCGTACTTTTCCATAATATAACTTCACGGTTTACTGGTAACAGCATATAAAAATTTCTACTCTGGTTTTACCAAAAAACCATATAAAAAATGGCGGAAAATTTCAAAAATCCGTTCAGTTTGGGACACGTTTTATTATTTTGATATTTTTGTTTTATATAAAATAAAATTTAATAATTAGATTAAATTTAAGTTTAACTGAACTAAACTGTTGTGTAACAAAACATTTACTGGATGTTTTTTTTTTTAAATGGTCCAAAGATCTTTTAAGGAAGAAATTGATGGATATTAGTTCCTCGATATTTTGACATAAACAATAAGTAAAAATACCAATTTTTATTATAATATTAATATAATCATATTATTGCTGTTAATTATATTAAAATTAATTTTAAAGCCTGGTTTTATTACTGCGTTAATAAAATCTTTTTAAAAGATAAAAGAGTTAATAAATAATGTAAATTAAATTTCTTAATAATGCAGTGGGAAGATAAATAAAAAACTGTTTGGTATTTAACACAATTAAAATAGCTAAACGTAAATGCTGAAAAAATACATTTTCTAGAATTAACAGACACCCAATATAATTTCAGAGAACTACTGATTAATTGATGAAATCTGGCATTTCATCAGTTTAAAAAAACCAAAAATGATTTCAATTAAGATAAGGGAACAGAAATAGGGTTAGGAAGAATAAAGAAGAAAATGCAAATTAAATTACTTATAAAGAAAATGAAACAAGCCTCCAAGTGAAAATATAGATAAATACTGGATAGATAATCAAATAAATCATTTATTTTTGTTATTATTATTATTATTATTATTACATTTGTAAACAAGTCTTGCTCAATACTTGTCATAAAAAAAATGACTAATAAATAAATACAAGCTTTAGAAAGTAGAACATAATATATAATATTGACTACATTTGGCCCAGTCTTTATATATTTCCCCACCTTTGTTTACGTACCAGTACATTAATTAAAACAAAATGTATTTAAAAAAATTACTTACATAAAATCTTGTGTGTGTGTGTGTGTGTGTGTGTGTGTGTGTGTGTGTGTGTGTGTGTGTGTTTATGTGAATGTAGTAATCACATACCTAGTAAAGGAGTAGAAGTAATCACAATAAACCCACATAAACACACACAAAATTATTTTATATAGAAATTATTATCAAATGCATTAAAATGGTTCACGAAATTTACGTCAGAATAATTTCATATATATATATATGTATGATTTGTGTATGTCTGTGTTTGTGTGTGTGTATGACCTATGTAATTACACGTGTATAATATATCCAAAGAAGTATCTATATGTAAAAACTATGATCTACTTTTTTGAATTGTCTATAATTATATATCTTAAAGACAACACTTCATGTTTTATATATATATATCTTGTAAAGGGGGGAGGTATAATAATAATAATAATAAAATAATGTAATAACATAGCAAAGATCTTTCAAAAAGATAAATTTTTAACTTTCCATAAAGTTTAAAAGAACAATAGGTCATTACAGTAAAATAATAATAACAATATTGTACAAAAACTGGTTACTTGCACTCATATAAATTGATGTTTGTTTGTATGTGTGTGTATTTTGACGCTCAAACGCGTGTGTATATGTATACTAGCACTCGTAAAAATTAAATAAAAACAATTAACTGTAATTTAATATTAATAAATTTTGATGTAAAAGATAATTTATTAACACAATAAAAACAATAAATTGAAATAATATTTTTTTTAAATTAATAGCATTAGTAAAGTTACATTATATTAATGATATTATAATATATTATAATTTAATAAACAAAAATTAATTTTAATATAAACAAGAATTTAATAATAAACAAAAACAATAAACTATATCGCCTGAATGCTATGAATTATTTTGGAAAATATTTGTTAAAATATTTTATTTACGTTAGAAAAAGAAACAAAAGGAATTTTTTACCGTTTTATTAAATATATGTAAATTATTTTCTAAAATAAATTAACTACTGGACCCTAAGGATACAGTTTTATTCAAATAGTATGAGTACATTTACGAATATTAAATGTACGAAATACTAGCAACACGGTTTAAAATACAGATTTTTAATTTTAAATAATAATAAATTTCATAAAACGTATTAAAATCATAATTTATCCCGGTACGGTAGACGCAATTAAGAATTATTTGTCGATGTAAACAAGGAAATTCGGGGAGGGACGTAAAACCAAGCCTGAAATAATAATTTAACTAAGTTATCATAAAATTGCTCTAAATTATAATAATTAAAGGGAAAATAATATTACGCATATTTTTTTCAAATAAAATTTTAATGTAAATCTAATCGATAAAAAGTTATATGAAAATTAATTAGAATTCGGATGTTTAAAAATTTGTTTTTTTTTTCGTTTTTACCGTGTTATTATTGTTCCAGTAAATAGAAAGGTTTCATTTTTTTTACATTTCTAATATTGTAAAACTGGTAATATAGATTATCAGATAATAGGATATTCTTTATTAGTAAATAAAGAATATTTAATTTCATTCACGGGTATAAAATAATTGAGATCTTTATTTCCCAATATTCTAATTAATATCATGTGAACACAAGAAGTTTCATTGCAAGGCAATTTTCGGCCGTAATTAATTTATATATATTTTTAAAAATCTCTTCGTTTGCTTTATAGTAATTATAGTACTTTATAGTAATTATCAAGTACCAATTCTTCAGTTTTTAAGAAATAGTTTCTTGACAGCATTAGCCACTGAAAAAATGATCTTTAATTAAACGCATATCTTGGGCTGGAAAAATTGGTAAAAAGATTATTTGGTAGTTAATAGGAGTTAAATTTAATTTTTTTATTCGTTCTATAGGGCGTTAATTGAAATTAAGTTAAACACTAGTCAAAAATATATTTTACTTTTAGTTTGAGTTTTTTTTTAGGAAAATTTAATATCGAAAAGAAATCTTATAATTAAGATTTCTTTTAAGTTTATTCCCCTTTTTTAAAAAAGGGGAATAAATTAAGGTCATGCTCCAGTTTTTAAATATTATTAAAAATAAACTAATAAACTTCAAATCTGGCAAATATATAACTTGACTATATTATTAACAGTACAACTTATCTTCTTTTAGAAAATTTCCACTTTTATAATGGAAAATGGATAGATACTTCCACCAATAAATAAACTTCTCCTTCAAAAGTACACAGAACGTTACCGCCTCCCTTCATCATTCCACACAAATAAGATGTTTCCTTCAAACATGTGTACGTCAATTATGTGTAGACTGGAGCAACCAAGTTTCAATATGCAACACTATCTGCGTCCCCCCACAAACGTTTCTTGTCCAAGCACACAAGTATTCGTGGGAGGTTTTTATTCATATCATTCAAAAAAAAAAACCAGTTAAAGTACTTTTAGAATAAATTGCATATTTCTAGTTTTCGGTCAACTTTAAAGGTTATCACCGAGTACAGAAATTAACATTCTTGTTATATCAACTGATACATCAGTTTGGTAACAGAATATGGATTAAACAGCTAAATTAAATTGAATTTCTCAAAAATAGTTTATTAAATTCGGCCAACTTCAATATGTTTAGTAATTCTCGCTGTTGGCACACACGCGCTTAAGCCTTAGAGAAAGAAATGAAAGAGATGGAAAAAATAAATATAAGAAAAATTAAAGTAAAGGAAATAAACAACGAGAATTTAGTGATAAGGATACGTAAAAGAAGAGTAAAGAAAGCAAGGTATCAAATATTTGGAGACTATAGTAACAGATGACCGGAAGAGCGTAATAAAAATAAAATAGTAAAGGAATGGCAAAGGAAGCCATCAGTAAAAAGAGGAAATTATTATGCAGTAAAAGTCTGAACTAAGATTTAAAGAAGACGTTAGCCAGATGCTATGTATGGAGTGTTGTTGAATGGAAGTGAAGGTTGGACGATGAGGAAAAAGGAGAGGGACTGGATTGAGGCTTTGAAATTTGGATATAAAGAAGTATGATAATGTAAAACGGATAAAGAGAAGAATGAGGAAGTAATAAATAGAATTAAATAAGATAGAGCAGATATACGGGAAGTACACAAAAGAAATGAGAAGTGGTTGAGGTTGTTAATCTCAATAAGAAAACGTGGAGTCTTGACACCTAGGGTCAGTAGAAGATTAAAATTAGGACCAGAAGGATCAATAGAGTCAATAGAAGAAGAAAGGAACAAGAAGGATGAAGTTAATAGATGAGATGAAGATTGTGAAATTCAAGGAGACGAAGAAAAAGGATTGGCTTATTTTAGCACTGTCGTGGAGACAGTGGTGAAGTAAAGGGGCCTACCGCCAGGCAGAACACTAGATGATGATAATGAAATTTAATATTTTTATTATCGTATAAAATTAAATTTTGTAACCTGAATATTTTTAATCATTTTACACTGTTTTCAAAAAAATTAATGAAAAATAAATATATATATTTTTTTCAATTTAAATCTGTACATTTTATCCGTTGCTACTTTAGAAATAATAATCGTAGTAACTTAATACTTCTTTCCTTTTCCTGTTTAGCCTCCGGTAACTACCGTTAGTAACTTAATACTAGTGCAAAATAAAGTTTTTACTACAGCGATTCAAATAAAAAAATAACTTATTAAAATGAGTGTAAAAGAACTGCAGTATACACTCAATCGCGCAGATATGAATAAGAAATTAAAAGAAAAAAAGAATAAAAATTAATTTAATTTAAATCTATAATTTTAATCTAATAATTTATAATTTAATTTTTATTTATTTATTTTTATTATTTTTCCTTAGAGTAAAATAAGAGGATTCAATTTTTTTTTCTTTCATCTTTGATTTAAAATTTAAAAACAAGATCACTTAGAGTTCATCTAAAAATATTTTATCCAATCTGTATTCAAAGATCCAGTTTAAAAGTTAGTTTTTCTTTGATAAAAAAATATATTCCCAAAAAACATGCTGTTCGTATAATTGAAATTTAATGCAGTTTTCTAAATTCAAATCGATCATTCATAAAACAATATCATTAACTAATTCCTAACAAAATATGTTATTATCAAATAAATAGATACATCACTTCTATTGTTATGAATGTTGTTTTGTTTCATGCCGTTTATTAAATAATTCTGAATATTAGTAGTAGAGTAAACGATTAATGAAATCGATGCTGCTTGTTTCTATTGTTCTTGTTTACACTAAATACGGTTTATTTCAGCCCATTAGTAGAAAGTAAACAACATCCTTTCATAATAACACTAAAAATTTGACATGCGTTTCGTATACGATTTTGTTCTATTTACTAATACAATTCCATCTTATTGTTGAAATTTTTCTTTAAAAGTTGAAGAAAAATCAAAAATAAATTATTCATTTTTTATTACATTTTAATCTAATCTGTCTTTATACTCTAGTAAAATACACAAAAAGTATGTAACCTAATCCATCGGGCTGGTCTAGTGGTTAACTTGTCACAAATCAGTTGTTTAACAGCTAATTTTCGAAGTCGAAGGTTCTGAGATTTGAATCCTAATAAAAGTTACTTTTATACGGATTTGAATATTAGATAACGGATACCAGTGTATTTTGGTGGTTGGGGTTCAGGTAAGTACACGTCTCAGGAATGATCGGGCTGAGTGTACTGGACTACACCTCATTTGCGTATTATCCTCATCTCATTAGACCTCCATGGGGAAGGGTCACTAGTTGAGCAGATTGCAAAGTAACCTAGGAACTGCGTAATAACCAACTGTCTATCACAGTCTCCTCGCGATTTTATGTTTTAGATTTTCTGGTTAATGCATATTTTTCAAGTAATAATAATTTTCACGCCAGACTGGTGATTTCGTTAATCTTTTCGAAGCTAACGATTACTCAGGGCCTTATCTTACAAACAGCAGTCCTCAGTAGTACATAGCATAAATTAATATAAAATTTTTAAATATGATTTTTTTTCTGTCGTAATAATAGCTAGCATTTACTAATACAGAAGCTAGTATTTAATAGCTAGTATTTATTGTTTACATTTTCTTATTCTGTAAATTAAAACGAACAAACCACTTCTTTTAAATATTAAAAATAACAATTCTTGATTGAAATAATAGTTCTAAACTTGTTACAATGTAAATAAGCGTGATAAATGATTAAAGAATTTACAGGAGGAGAATGTATGAGTGAATTCACGCCCTTTGAGTCTTTTTATTTCGTGCATCAAAAGTACTCGCTAGCATATTTTGCAAGGAAATAGAACGAGAAGTAGAAGTATATTACATGAAAAGATGTTTAAAAAAACCATGAATGAAAGGGAGAAAACTTGATGCTTGATGAAAAATGAACAGAAAGTTAGGAAAAAAGATTTTTAAATATAATCTACACAAGAATTAGCTAGCAGGAATAAGAGCAGATAAAGGAAAACTAGCTGTGATTCAATAATAAGGCAGACAAAGATGAAACCTCTTCCTCATTGCTTGTATACTAAAGAAACACATGCGGAACTGATTGACATAATTGATTGTGGAATAAATTTTCAAGGAAAGCAGATAAAAATGTATTTCGATGACAGCGTGGTTTGTTTTGGTGGAAAAAATTTAAAATATTTCTTTTGAGTATAGCGCTTTATGGTAATGAAACATGGACAGTATGAAAAACAGAAAGGAAAAGACCAAAGGCCTTTGAAATTTAGATTTTAAAAGAGGATATTAAGATCACAAGGGTTGGTAAAATACAGAAGAAGAGGTTTAAAGATGAACTGGAGAGGAGTGATTTGTGGTATAATCTTGGAAAAGAGCCTAACTAGTTGGTAGGCCATATATTTATATATATATATATATATCATCCAGTTTGTGAATTAAAATGTAAAGAGCGTAAAGAGTACAGAAAGATAAAAATTGGAATTTATGAAACAAACAGTTGAGTATGTAACATAAAGATAATCATGATCACCATAGAATAGAAAATGAACAGATTCATACCATCAATGAGAACAGTAGACGAAAGGCATATGCACTGACAGACTGAACCCGGACCTCCAGAGATTGTTCCACTACAAGCATGGAGAACTAAGATACAGGTTGACCCTGTTCCTGACCGGTCAATTTTGATTCAAATTATACCTATGCGACGCACACTGAGACCCTCAGCTGAGCAAGATTACAATAGAAGGCAGGATACCACACAGCACACTGTGTTCGAATGAGATACATTCTTGCAGCACGGGAAAGCATGCCTGAGAGAATTCGGCATACTAACCCTGACGGAGACTACACTGCAGAACAAACGGATGTGGCACACGGTATCGAGGATTTTGGTATAATCATCCAGATAAAGATGGCGTAAGTAGGGAAGAATACCCTGTGATTTTCCCTTGGGACTGTGTTCATAATTAAAGTAGGTCCAGCTCACAGGAGAAGATAAATAAAAAAAAAGTTCCAAACCACTGATATAAATAAAACGACTAATAAATCAAACGACTGATGACTTCGAAACAAACGAAAAGATGTTCTAAGAAAGTGGAAAGACATTAAATACATTATTGGGTGAATGATGAATACAATACAGAAGGTGGAAAAATATTAATGAGTATATAAAGCAATATACACAAAATAAAAATAATAAATCTTCATCTGACAGTAATAATCACTAGTGCAATATACACAATATGATTTATATCAAACAATATACGAAGAGACGTTGCAATTATTTAATAATCATAAAACAGAACTTTCACACAATCTATCGAGTAAATGAGCAACAAAATACTGACAAACCAGATTATGTATAATTATGAAAAAATATTTATCTATTATATACTTAAAAATTTCTTTTTTCATAAAAATTATTATTTAAACACAGTCTCGATGATTTTTTTTTTTAAATATGGAGTGACCTCGGTTATTAGAATAAATTACTTTAAGATATTAAAAAAATGGCAATATAAATTTGAATTTTAAATCAGTCTAAATAGTATTAAATTTTTGGTGGAAAATAAAACCATTTTAATAATTTCGTTAAAATAATAATACAATTTATATGCAATAAATAAATCATGAGTTTTATTAATTGTTTTATATAATACCAGAAAACTATAAAAAAAGCTAATAAATGATAGCTTTATGTAAATAAAATTGAACACGTAACGAAATTTCCCTTACATCTACAATTTTGTAAATTAAAAAGTTTAACTTTATACATTACACAGGATTTTATTACTATTATTATTGTTACTAATTTATCCTCCTTTTACGAAGAAATTGATCAATTATAAAAACTATTAATTCTTAATGACAACCAATTCAGATTTAATTTTAAAACAATTTTTTATGTTTTATGAAAATATGGATTTAAAAATATATAGAGAGAAAAGTAATTTGTCACGGGTAAAAGTATCAGGAAGCAGTTAAAAAAGTAGATGATGAAGGCAAGCTGTTTTCAGAAAGAAGATAAACAAAGATGTAGTCTTTCCCAGGGGAGCAGAATATGTCCGAACGCGCGAACGTGATTCAGGGGAAATATGGGCTATCCGGGGAAATTTCACGGAAATTTTTAACAGTCATGGAAAATAGAAATCATGACGTAAATATCAACTGATGTCCTATTCGCATTATTTTTACAATTATTAACTAGAATAATTGATCTTTTAACAAGTTTTGAAAAGAAACATTTATCCTATTGAGAATTAGGTATGATGAGAACAAAGGTAGCAACGTCATTCCTGGTGAACGATGACTCATAGACTCAAATCGCGACAGGTAAGGGAAGCATTACTGATAAGACGCATTGTGGTCACCAGTGTGTGTGTGCGCGCGCGCGCGCGAGTGGGTCTCGTCTCCTCTCTACTGCATTTGTTTAGTTGCTTTTGTATAGGCAATAGCTTTTTTTTTCTTTTTATTAGTTGGCCGACACCAAGCAAATAGTTTTCTTTTAACATTGAAGTAGTTAAGTGACTTTTAATAGTGTTAAGTGATATGCACAATATACAGTATAGTGAGTATAAAATATCGTAATTGTACGTTAATTAACTATGTCGACATTTGAAAGTAAGAAAGATGTAATTTGTGCGTTTTGTGACTGGCGCGGCAGACGCGATAAACTTGGAAATCATTTTGTAAATAAACACACAAATGAAAAACCAAGAACTAAAGATCGAGCTAGTATTTCCGTATTTTTAAAAACAAAAACTCGTGACGGTGATAAGTAGCAGTGAACCTTTAAACAAACAAATAAAACTCGATGAATCACAATCACTTTGTACAGAATCGGACTTATCTTGCGGGCAAAACAATGCCGATGTTGGCCGTAACGTGTCTATCTCTCACAGGTCAACTATTTACCCTAATGTTTTTGAACAGTTATCAACTGTAAATTAGACGATATCCGGCCTTAATAAAAAAGTTGATGAACTATTAAAACCGAATCGGACTAAAACTATTGAAATAGGCCATCTAGTTCACTTGTTCAGGCCAACACTTCAGTTCAGATAAATGAAGAATTTGAAGCAAAACTCAAATTAATTAGGATAAGCAAATCGGTTCCAGACATTTGCCAGCTAATGCCGTGCTTAGCAGAACATATTGCACAGTACACTGCTCCTCATGTGTAGAGAGCATTATAAAACCATTCCAAAGGAGGTAGTGGTTCTTAAATCTGGCGCTTTTGGTATTTTCTCTCTACCAAATAAAAACCAGTTAATTCAACCGGTTCAGATTGTACAGTTCAAAATTTCAAAACCCATTTAATTGACTACTTACAATCACCTGATTTTAAATGGTGTATTGACTTTTCTGAAGAAACTGAGAAATGAAATGTAATTTTGCAAAAAGAACACGGAAAGGTGGGTCTGAGGGTTGCTAGAGCAGCTTATAGTGCCTTTTAAGAAGGTAAGAAGGAAAATATTTTGAAAAGGTTATTAAATGTATTAAATGATGTATAGAAAGAACAAATCTTTTACCATGAAAGCAAATATTTTGAATTTTTTGGGTGTAAAATAATCCGGTAACAAACCGTTTGTCTTTAGTATCTGTCACTGCTGATAAAATAACCAAACTTCACCGTACGTATGAGATTACATGTCTGACCACATTAGCAGATGGAGTTCAGACTTGTCTTATTATTGATGTATCACCATTTGGCACTTTACACAAGGGTGATATTCTTGTTCAGAAACTCGAATGTGCTATCGAGAATTTTAATATTAAAATAAAAGAACGGTTAAATGTCACGACTTTCGATGGAAAATATTTTGATCTAAGTGTAGATAAAAAACTGGCCCCTGTCTTGTGAATGGATCGACCGTGACTTTTTCCTCCCTATGTGGGACTTAGCACATCGAGTACTAAAAAGTATTCAGTAGATCTAATAAAATTCTCTAAACCTGAATTCATTTACCAGCTACTTGGGACAATTGATATTTTAGAATTAGTGACCAAAATTAGATGCACCACACAAAATGTAAACATATGTATCTGGAAAGTTTTTGATTATTACACTTCAATGAAAAACACCGAAGAAAATGGAAATTGAAATGAAAAGTGTAAAATTAAGTAAGGAAAATTTTCCATCTCTTTTAAAGGAGCTTGAAAGCTTAAATAACAATGTTTACCAAGAATGTTTACTACCTGATGAAGATCTAGAAAGATCAACCCGTTCAAAAACTCAGAAACAATTTCAAGATGAAGAAGAAATTTATTCTAATGAAAAAACCTTCATAAGTTCTAGAAAAAAACTAGAATGTAGCATTGTGTAGCATTGTCAAATCGACTTGAAATGAAAATTAGAGAGGATCCTATAATAGAAAATGAGACAATATTTTAGTAGCAAGTTCCTAAGAATAGCAGAAGAAACAGATGCAAATACACTTGAATCTTTAGCAATTTTAACAAATTGGATCAATAAAAATCGAGGGTGCAACTTTGATGTTAAAGTTCCTTTTTTACAGCTAATATGAAGAGCACTCTTGCAAACTTACATTTTTCAAAAAAAATACCTGATTCTTCAAAAACCTTCTTTAATTGAGCAAGACAACAGAGTAATCAAAGAACTATTTACAAACACTGCAGTTAATGCTGAAATCTCAGAAACAATTTTTCTCCTTGAAAACTGCTTAAAAATCTGTAGTGAGGCTATGTAAATCTGTTGGATCAGTCATTGGCAACCATCTGCACAACCGTAATATAAAATTTGACACTCTATTTTAAGAAGTATTCATTTCATGGAATGGTCCTCCAATTAATCATGTATCACACCTTTTAAAGATATCTTTGGACAGACACTTTAATGGTGGAAATTACCATTTTACGAGGTTTTTCTCAACCAATCGTATAAAAATATTTAAAATATCAAAAGTCAGTGACAATCTCCACAAAGATAAAGGAAGGCTGCCTTTTCTTAATTGATAATCATCACTGCATTTGCCTTTATAAAATATTATTAATTTTATCATAAAACAACTTACATTACTGTACATTTAACAAAATAGTTTAAAAATCCTACAGATATCGAATCGCCAGATTTTTATTAGCCGTACAATATTTATGTATGATCTAAAAATAAAAAAAAGATAAATTTCAGCACCTGAGAGGTAAATGATGGTAACACTATCGGATTTCCATTGGATTTACGATTGTTTACCTCTCAGGCGCTGATTTGTATTCTAATAATTAGCTTAATAAGTAAGTAATCTTTTTTTAACATGTCTGATTAAGCCTAATACATCTACATTATTTCAATGCCCTCTTCAGTGGTCATCTTCCCTTGAACTCATCACAATACAGCCGATATTAGACTATTGTGTTTGTTGAGTTGTGATTATTAATGTATTTCTTGTTCATAAGATAATTTTTTGAATAAATTGTGTCTTCAACCCATGTATTTTTATTACTTCTCTTTTTATAATCCATCACATACAATAAATCTGTCGGTAAAACGTAATAAACCCTCGCCTTAATTTTCGGGAAATTTCTGATCGAAAAAACTATTTGGGAAAATTTCAGGGGTCTGAACATTTTCTGCTCCCCTGGTCTTTCCCTCCTCATTGTTTTTTAATTTATACATAAAAGGTAAAGTATAGGAACTGAAAGAAAGAATCTGATAATGAAACAACCATCCGCTGAAAAAAAAAATTTAACTTTTGTGATTCGCTGATAACTATTCTTTTGGGAAAACAGAAAATGAGTTTGAAGTAATACTGAAAGGCGTGGATGGAATCTTGTTAACAGAGAAAATCACTTTAAAATAAATAATATTAAAATAAACGTAATGAAATATGAGAGAAAGCAGAATAATACGAAAATTAATATTAATGTAGGGTAACAGAATAAACCATAAACGAAAAAAATGTACTATTTAAGACGTAAAACTACAAAGGATAAACAAAACAATCCGTAGTAACCAGAAGAAGACCTTTCATGCAAAAAATAAATATACTGGTATAAAATATAGATCTACCAGTTAAAAAAAAGTTTTGATATAAATATGTACTGAGAGTAGTAATAAGTGGTAGTGAATAAAAAAGAATATGAAAATCAGAAAGGAAAAGAATAGTGATCATTGAAATATGATCTTACTGGTGAGTATTGAAAATTAGGTGGATTGATAAAACAAATAATGATTAAGTCTTATGACGAACAGGAGAGGAGATAAGTTTGTGGCAGAATCGAGTAAAAAAAGATTTCTTTTGCTAATTCGACTAGAAAATGGAATTAGCTTTTGTGCGACTCCCTCCGGCAAAAGAAATACTTTGCTTCCATCTACAACAGGCTTCCACTAAGAGGCGCATTTCTGCTAGGCCGGAAGGCGTTAGCACCTAAAGGACTTCTGTGGACGGAATGAAGGGGAATCGCGCCGGGAGAACGAAGCACACAGACGACTAGTCAGTCTCCCAAGGTCAGCTCTAGTAAATCTTTCCAATCTGATCTAAAGGATCGAAACGCAATACACAACTTCGTCCATAAATAAATAAACAAATAAAAAGTTATAACCGCCAATTAAACAATTACCCGCCCGATTAAAAATAAGAATGACACAGCGGCAAGGACCTTTTGTCCAGGCTCTGCGATTAGTAGGCATATTCTGCTATTCTTGCGTTCCGTTCCAAAGCAGCTTTAGTAGATCATATACTAAAGCTATACTTTATTTTATCTTGGAAGGATGTGTAGAGACAAAGATTGGAATAAAACAGATATTTAATTATGGTAACCGAGGAGATTAATAGGGAACCAAAAGGAATGGAGAATAGGATAACAATTCATACTTGCCTCAAAAAAAAAGTAGCCATTCTCATATGTTTGGCTGTTATTTTATATTGTGTGGTCAACTGATGTTATTACCAGCGGTTTTAAGAGTTCGGAAAACATGTTTTTTTTATTTTTTTATTTTTTTAGGATATTTAGATTTGGATTATAACTATTCATTTAGTATATTTTTGCCGTTTGCTTTTTTTAACGTTTAAACATGTTAAATTGTGGCCAATTACTGTGTATATGTAACGAGATCGCTGTTAATGGCAGATTGTATAATCCAAAATATTGAATATTTTAAATGAGAAATTCCATTTTATCGTTTAACTTCGTTAAAAGAAATACGGATGTCTAAGTTCCGCGTGAAGCTCTAAAAAAGATGTATCAGAAACCCTTTACGTGAAGAGACAACTCATGGACAAACTACCCTGTCATCAGCAGGGGTAGAATAGGACTTTGAAAGGGACATAATAATCTTGAAAACGAAAACTTTTCTGGGAGTTCCTCTACATCATAAAGTAACGGTAATATGACCATAGTAAAGTAGGTTCTAAACCGTGACTGAGGAATGGCATCAGAATTATTGCAGAAGATGTAGGACACGTCAAAAAAATCATCCATTTTGATATAAATTTTGATAATAAGAAATCGGACTCGGAGAAAATTTATGTAAAGCCTGTTCTAAAAAATTTGACACTAGACCAGAAGGGATGTCGGCTGTACACCACCTAGGAAATGCTTGATCGACATTAAATAGAAGGTTGAGTGACTCCAGGAGGTGAATTGTTGGAATTCGAATACGATACGTAGAAAAAAAGAGATAATGGCACACAAAAACATCAGTTCGCCCAAGGATTAATCTAAGATCAAATCAAAACAAAATCTTCTTCATTCTTCCGGGATTGTTCATACAGAATTTATACTATAAGGTCATACAGTGAACCAAACTTTCTATAAGGAAATTTTGGAAGGTTTTAGAAAAAAGAATTTGCGTATGCGTCGTCAAACTGTGTCTTCATGGATCTTCCAGCACGAGAGCATTTTCCAGTTGTGAGAGATTTTGATATAATTCTAGTAGTAGTAGGGTAGTAGGATGGATGCGGAAGAATATTTTTGCCAGTTGGATGCGGAAGAATCTTTTTGCCAGGAACTGGCAAAAAGATTCTTCCGCATCCATCCTACAACCCTGAATTGGAATAATTATTTTTTTGTTTACCAAATTGAAAATTCAACTGAAAGGTTACCATTTCGACACGATAGAAAATAATTAAATATTGTTCTGATCCCTTTGTAGTAATTAAAAATTTTTTACAAAGGGATCAGAACACGATAAGGGAAAATTTTAAGCATTGCTTAAATGAATGGCGCAGGCGTTGGAAATGTTATTATCATTCTTATGAAATATATTTTAAAAGGGGATATAACATTTGCTTTGTGAATTTATTCAATAAATATTTTTATAAAAAACTTCTTTGATTACCTTTCGAATATATTGAAGAAGAAGTCTTTTATCTCGTTTTTATGTCTAAAATTTTTTATGTTGGATAAAAAAATATAGTCTTTTATACTTACTACAAGCTTGAGTGAGCGAAATAAAACATTGTCTACACAGAATTGTGATGTACAAAAACAAAATAAACCAAAATTCATAAAAAGAGGATGTACAAAGAAAGCATTTCTAGTATTTGTTTTTATTTAGTCTCTTTTTTTAGTCCTTTTATTTTTTTAAAGTAAAATTACTTTTAAACTTTAAGTCGGTTTGGATGTTTCTTGAATATAAAAAAATTTCATTGAAACTGATCGGTATTTAATCAAATTAAAATAAAAAGTACATACAAAGTACTAATAATGAAAAAAAAATATATATATATAATTCTTTTAAATAATTGATCAACTAACAAACCAATGACTATTTTACAATTAATGAGATTTACAAATTAAATTGTTTAGTTCTTTAGAATGATTTTTGACAGATTTTATTGTACCAAAATGAAAGGGTACCGAAATTTACTGGTACTGATTTTCTTCCTGACATTATACATATCTGTCTTAGAAATAATAATTATACTTGATCGACAAATTTTCTACTAGTATTTTGATATTAAATGAAAATAAAAACGCAACTGGTGTCATGAAATGATTTACATCTTCCCATTATGGTCATATTTTTGAACTACTGAAAAAAAGATGAAAAATAGACAAAAACTAATTTTTCTTTACAAAAAAAGATTAGATAGGATAAAAAGTTTGCTAAATATACAGGTATACAAAAAATAGTATCGGGGATTTAAAAGTATTAATAACATCTTTTAAATTTTAATTACAATAATGAATCACAAATAAAATTAAAGGTTAACACTTACATTTTTCCCTACAGGTGTTCAATGTGAGCTCTGTTAAGAAAGTTCATCAAAAATTACATTAAATAGAAGAAAAAATTGAAGACGAAAAGTTTTTGGGCGTTCCTCTACATCAAAAAGTAATGACAATATGACTGTAATTATGTAGGTTCTGAACCACTACTGAGGAATGAACATCGGAATTATTGCATAAAACGTAGGACACGTCTAAAAAAAAATCATCAATTTTGAATCTAGCATAGCTTGGAAGAATGGCAGAAGTGTTAGAAATGTTATTCCAATGTGAAAAAATTTACTGGTTTTCCGATGAAAAATTTACTGATAGAAACGTAGTGGGCCGGTAAATTGACCACTTATTTCACCGGACTTTACTCCCTTAGATTACTGTTTATAGGTGTGGATAAAATACGCGTTATACAAGCAAGTAAACAAACGTGGTGAACTGATCGCTCGCATTCTTTATGCTGCTGCCCTCATCAAGGAACGTAAAGATATCATTAGGTTGGCGATAGCTGTAAGGAACCAGTTGTAGTGCATTGATGTCAATGAAGGAGAATTTTCGAACATTCATTGTAAATTAATACAATATAAACCAAACGAGTGCTTTTTTTTAAAGTACCTTAAAAGGATTTTAATTTTTCAAAAGTCTAAATTTATTATACTAAAAACAGCTGTTTTTAGTTTTTATAAATTCATAACATTTTTCTGTTAAGATTTGTTTTTAACAATAAAAGTTCAGTTTTCTTCATAGAATTTATTAATCAATTTTCTCAGAATTTAATTTTCTACAAGGTTTGATAATAAAATTTACGCAGTTATTAATCATTTACCAAATTTAGTGTACTTAAAACTTAAAAAAACGTATTTTTAGTCACCAAATTTTTCTGTCAGATATGAAACCTATGAAAGATACAGTTTTGGGACACGCTTTATTCGATTTTCAGGTCAATACACATAAGAAACCCAATACTTTTACCCCTACATAACGTCTTAAACATTTCAGTACGATCTCATTTCACTGAGGGAACTGAAATCCGGGAGAAACTATTCCCTACCCTTAACTTGACAATAAAACGTTTTCGGACATAGTTTGTATGAATTTTTTCTTACTTCAAGCTCTAAGATCAGTTACCAAGTTATTAACCTTTCCTCCTTCATTCTGTATTGCATTAAATTAAACTTTCCAAAATGAAAATAACGGTTTCATACAATTTTATCTCAAAAAGATGTAAACAGAATTTCTTTCTTATTCGCAATTACAATAATATAAATATATGATTGTTTTTTTATTGTAAATCTTATCGATTACGCGGATTTTATCATTCTTCCCTATTTTATATTAAGTCTGTTGCGTATACATAACTTGTTTACAAATTTTTAGAGATCCAACAGAATTTATTTAAATACGATGGTATATCATAACTTCGTATCACGTGGCTTTATTAAATATGGTATCATTATTGAATAAAACTGAAGTGCTCGATAAAAAAGACTTTTTATACAATAAAAAAACTTGTAAATAAAGCAAAAAGGATAAAAAAATAAATAATAAAATATAAAAGGATGAGACTTTTTGATGTATTTTTTGAATAAAAATGTATTTTTCTTTATTCTTATAAATTTCATGTCCTATCTCATCGTATTTGCTACAGTTGTTCGAATGGCTCGATCCCGTCACAGAAATTATTATAACCCCATAACGTAACGCAGATAAACAAATCAACCGGTTGTCATAGCAACCGTTATAAGTGAGAGAGAGAAATGAGAGGGTGGGTTATTCGCTATCTTTCTCCTACTTCCCGAATAAATTTGATGATCCAGGCTAAGATAAGATCCCCCTCTCTACGATCCCTCTTCAGTTGATATATATGTATATATATTTTATATTCATTTTAAAATAGAGTTTCCAAACTTCATTTCGCTTATCGCTGTCTTCACATTATAATTTCCCTGTTCTTCTCTCAACTTATACTTTAAAATCGTATTTTTCCCCATTATGATGCAAAGAGTTAAGATAAGTTAAAGCATTTTAACTTGAATCATAATAATAAAAATAATATTTTAATTTAAAAGAATATATATATATATAAAATTATTAAAAAGTATAACTAAATTTACATGAATCTGATATCTTATTCCTGACAGTCGGTTATAAAACTTGTATTAAGGGATTTTTTCAGATTCTTCTCGAGCCTTCTCGAGATCAGTTCTTTTAATTAAATCTCTTTGCTAATAAATGAATAAAAACATACGCACAACTGATAAATAAATTTTAAGCCGTGTAACTGTTTTAAAAAAAGGAATCGTCAATTTTATAAATTAATAAAAATTGTGTAATTAATTATCATAAAATGAATACATTATTGAAATATAGAAAAAAAATCCCAATTTAAAAAGTTTACTGATAGTATTTTTAAATTGAAATATGCTGATCAGATAAATTTGCGTAATGGAATCTCTGTCAACTGATATAATATTTTTCACGAACTTTTTAAAATCTGTTTTATTTATTTTTATAGAAATAATGTACTATTTCAGATGTCCAAAAATAATAATAGACAAGCTTGTTAATTTTCAAGAAAATTTTCGCAGTGAGATTCATCAATTTAGTCGCGCGTAAATGATACATTAACCAACATTATTAAATCAATTATGACTGACAACTCGTATGGGGGCTTCAAACAGCCAGCTTTCCCTTACTGAGTATTTTATGGAACAGTTTCTCTCCCCCATCAGATGACACCACACGAATTCGGCTAAGTAGGATTTCACGTGGTGCCTGGAAGTTCCCCTACGCTCTTTATTCCACCATTTCAGCGATCCCCAAAATCCTTCAATGATCTGACTATGAGTACCGTTGTGAGGAACAACGAAATGACACCGATGATTCATAGTTTAATGACCTTCCGTTTTCAGCGGATCGGTTTGGTACGCACGCCAGGAATCCGAGTAAAAATGCCACCGTTATTAAATTTTCTTTGGTATCGTTTGGAATCGATCTAACCAACTTTCATAACGAAACATTTGCCATTTTCACAACAAATACCACCGAAAACCTATTAGTGTAGAAAAACGAGACCAGAGTGATTTTTGCGCCTTGAGAACAGCGTCTCTTCAGTTTCTACGACATACCATTTCCCCCGATTTTACCTTGGCTGTACTGTTCAATATAATCAACACTCTCTTCTCTAATGTAATTATTCCAGTCGAATAATTACATTAGACTGTAATTAGACCCACACCTAGTTTACGGTGACACCGAGTAACATTTGACAGTTCGAACGTCCAACTATATAAAAAACATATGATGGTCACGTAGCAAAGATTCGAATTTTTCAGCCGTGTACTAGCAGGCGTATTGACTTTCGACGGGAGAGTACGTTTGTTGCATTGGCATACATCACAGTTAGTTTCGTAAAGATCCAAAGCGTGTCCGTTGCACATGTCCTGTTTTCCGACAGAATGCCTCGCTGTTGTAGGTACTCAATAGCATCATGTTCGTTAGTCAGCAAATTCCAAACATTTATGTAAAATGTCAATAGTGAAATTAAACTGCTTTTAGGATAAACACACAGAACCAACTCTGGGTAACCGGCTGTAATATTTTAGATACAGAATTGAATGTAAGTCAATGTGATAAAGAAACTTACACTTATTCTTTCCGTTCAAGCCATTTAATGAAATAGAATTCCTATATTGTTAAAAACAAACAAATTAGGTATTTAAACAAATAATTAGTAGCGCCAATATTCGATAAAATTAATCCACAATTAAATAAAATACATTATTTATTTTATTTATAAATACAATTCTCTATATACTTAATTATATTTATCATTTTGAGAAAATATGCTACGCTAATTAGTAATAACAACCGTACTCTTATATCATTATTCTTATTATATAATCTTATTACATTACGTACATAATATCTTTATTCTTATATAAATATATAGGAAAAAAATTGTCTTCGTATCGAAAAAAGTAATAATAGATAAACTATTATCTACGTATATGTCAACCACCTTACATCAGATGATTGCTCATTAGATTAGTTTAAAAGCTATTATAAGTTAAGCTGAAAAAAGACAGTTTTGTTTATGAATCGGCACGAACGAAAGTTATATTTTGGGCATAATATTAATTTTTGAAGTCGGAATTAAGAAGAAAACTGCTAATAAAATGAAATTTGTAGACCTGAAGAGTGCGTTTGATAATGGAAAATGGAATAATGTATGTAAAATATGTAGAAAAAATCCTGTTGGAATATAATACAAGGAAAAAATATTACTGATAATATTTACAACAAACGGTTAGATGGTAATAAAACAAAAAAAAAAAGATATGAAATGTTTTATTTGAAAAGAGTAAGAAAAAAATAATAAAAAGAAACAAAGGTGTAATTTTCTGTAGATAATTTCGAAACTGTAATTAGAATAAACAATTCAGAAATAAAATGTACAAATTTTAGAGAAGAATAATAGTCCGGGGAGATAAAGTTAAAATTCGCCGATGATATTGTTCTTTTAGCGAAAACCAAAACTCAATTACAGAAAAGGCATGCTTGTAGCTTGTAAAGAAATTTGGTTTAAAAATCATTAAATATAAAACAACGATAATGAATCGAGATGGAAAAAATGATAAAGAGGAATTATAATTATTATTTAAATGAGGAAACATAATATTTTACCAAATATTACAGAATTTTGCAAAACTATAAAAAAGAAACGAAGTCATCAAAAATAGACTAGCTAAAGCAAAGATTTAAAAAAAATGTATTTGATATGAAATAAAGATATAGGTATTAAAAATTAACTAAAACGTATTGAAATGCAAGTTAATTGGAAAACCGAAAGGGAATGGAACATAGTTGCCGGCTTCCTTAGATTCTTAGCCCTGCGGAGGATATCTGAGAGGGTCTGATGCTGTTATGGATGTATAAATAGAATAGCAATCCGGGTAACTAGGAGTCCGCCTGGGTGCTTACGTTGCCAAGATAGGTGTTTTGGCATCGAGCCCCGGTTGGTTGAGATATCCACTGTAAGGATGAGAATGGATGTGTGGAGAACTCTGTGACGGAGCTGTGGTGTGGAAGGGTGTAGGCATTGACCTCGCTCCCGAAAGCGGACCAGAACAGAGAGAGATAGAGTAGGTTTTCTTTCATTAGTGGCTTACTAAACTTGTGAATATATTTCTTGATTTTTTAAAGTAAATCAAGAGGACTATGAGTAAATTGAATTGTAGGACGAAATTGTCGTTGGGATCAACACTTTTTTTGTTGGAATTAGAATTGTACTCGTATTTTTGATGTTTAAAGACTCAATCAAATAATGATGTGTGTGGATAGTCTAATTTAAGTAAGATATAGCTCTTTCCTATATCTTTTTGTGTGAAAGCTTTGGTGTTAGAGGAAGGCGCGGGGATCACGCTTCCACAAATCGGTTAATTTGATAGTTCAGGGTTGTTTGTTATCGTACATGGTCGTACGTTAATTCACAGATTTGAAATCTGGAGTTGCAAAAAGATGTTGAATATCATATAGTCTGATAAACGACGATGTCTTTAGATAGATATGGGAAAAGAATAGTATATCGGAAAATCTTTTAAAGGACAAATGTTAATATTCCTATTCCAATATTTCATATAATTAGTGGAACTACGTAGCTTCATCCGGTTGGTGCAGTAATACACAAAATAAATAATTAAAAAATTCAAAATCTGTTTATTCGATCTGTATAACATATAAAATAAATGATATGGTAAATAAATTATAATAATATAATAAAAAAATAAAACGTATTCCGAGAGTATGTTGGAAAGGTAGTCAACACCAAATACTACTCCATTCATAACAAAGGCAGAAACATTTTTTCTTGCATCACACCAAAGGAATCTAGAGTAAAATTCATTGGCGAAATCTTTAAATCCTTTGAAATAAAAACTGATGTAAGACAAGGTGATGGATTGTTACCTCTCTTTTTGAACTGCGATCTTGACAGGGTTAAGGGAATGGAAAAACAAAATTTCTAACCTGAAACTTCTCAACAGAATTTATTTTGGATAGAAAAAGCACAATCTTAACATCAACTGTCTCGCTTTTGCCGATGACATCGTTCTACTGTCTGAAAACGTAAAAACCGGAGACGAATATCTCGAAATCCTTCTAGAATCGCAGCTAAATTTACCCTTCAAATTCCCTTTGATAAAACATAATTCATTACAAACATTAAAGACTCTTCCAAACGAATTGTAATCAATAAACGATCAAATCTCTGAAGTCAACAAATTCAAGTACCTCGGGAGAAATCATCACGCCCAATACTTCTGAAAAAAGCAATGAACAAACGAGCACATAAACTGGAACTCGGGTAGAACTCACCCGAAACATCTGAAATAAAAATGCATCTCCATCAATGACGAGATCCGCCGCTACAAGTCTGTCATCCGACCCGAATACTTTGGCCCGCTTACAAAACGCGATAACCAAAATATTTGAACGCAAAGAAAAAAAGATATCCAAGTAAATTTTATGTCCAACGAAAACCGATGATAACTACAAACTCCGGATACGGAAATTTACACACGCTGTGAAAAACTCACTGATTTAATCCGAAAACGCTATGTTCACATTTCTCACAAGAAAGACATAAGACTCGTAAAACGTATTCTCCTCACAAACTTCAAAACCTAATAAATGGATCGCCGACATTTTGGGGTGGTCTAAAGACCACGTCATGTTGTTCAATTCGCAAAAAAAAATTAGTGGAGTAAAATTATTAAAAACGATACGTATAGTTGTTCAGGCAGTCCATAGATGGCTTAAATCGAAAAAAAGGAAAAATAAATAGTTAAAATATTAATGACAACAGCAAATACAAATTTCCATTTTAAAAATGATGAATGAAAAATGCATTTCAAAACTATTATTCTATTCTTACTTTTCTGATTCCATTTTTTTATCCCTTAACTTATTTAATAATAGATATTCTAAACTTTACTACTACATTATCGAGATTGTTTTTTAGGTACACGTGTAGAATTGAAAACAAACTCTTCGTGGAAAATTTTTATAATTTGAATATATGTAAGACTTTTATTGCATTAGTTTACAAGCGGATCGTTCGAAGTTTTCAGGTCACCTATATAAAATATTTCCTTTATGTAGCTTGTTAAATGGGTCTTGTTTCAAAGAATAGTTATTCACTACCATTTATTCCAGGAATTCGTAATATAATATAAATGCTTTATCTTTAGCCGTTTTTTATAATCGTGGATAGAAGTGGCTAATCGTGGAATCTCAAAAACTACTGTAGAATAAAACAGTTTAATCTGCTTTTATTTATTAAAATTCTAACATACAGTATTAATTTTTTTTTTCATTTAAATATAATTTATTTTCCTAATGTAATATAATACAGAATGTTTTAATATTTATAAATGCTTTTGAAAACTTCACTTATTTTTATCCAGACATAAAACAGAAATTATGTGAAAAAAAAATCAATCGACTAAATAAATAAAACTTGTCGCAAAGCTTATTTAAGATCATATTTTTATAATTATTATTATTATTATTATTATTATAAAAAATTATTTCGAAGAGATAATTTAAATTGAATTACAAAAAATTACTCAGACAAATAGAAAAAGTCTATATTAAAAAAACTAAATATCGTTTCAATGATTCTTTAAATTTCCAATTTCCGTGATCGGGACCTAATTAGAATCGTTAAAAAGATATTAGTCATCAACATTACGACTTTGAAATTTAGTTAAAAAAGTATATATATTTTTTGTGGTTTCTTAAATTTTATTTTATATTAAACTCTATTTAAAATTGTTATTTTTTATTTAATTAAAGAAAGGCACATGAAAACAGCTCTTATGAAAAAAAAAAGCATCTGGATTTCAAGAAATCCTTATTATTATTCAAGAAGTCTTATTATTCATTCATATATTCACATTGACAATAGTGTGACGCACAATTACAGTTTCTCTAAATTTTTTTGATAAAATAAGAAAAAACTGAGAGAAATAACATTAACACTGATAACGAGTGTCATCTAATGCAATCTGAAATGATCTAATAAATATTATTTGTTTACTGTAATATTTTCTTTAATTTTTTCTTGAAAATACTAAGAATGTCCAAAGATATGTATTCCTGAAGATAAAAAAAGGATCATCGAAATCAGATCATTTCTTGGGTTAAGCTTGAACATAAAATAAATATTATTGATCGAAATGATAATCGCCTGCTATTTTTCAAACTGGTTAAAAAGTAAAGTATTAAGACCTTGGATGTACATCGGGTTCAATAATTTAACAGTTGTATTCGGCGTAATACGAGTCATAAGCTAGTCATGAAAATGGAATAGCTATTTGTAAGCATTGTAAACATGTCATGCCAGGTTTGTTGTGGAAAGAGAAGGGGTGAAGATGTTTTCTTTTGTTTTTTTCACTAACCGAATGTACTATATTTAAGGAATTATTATTAGTTATGAGAAGGAAATTAAGAAAACTGCACGGCAAAAAAATCAAAGAAATCTTCCTGAATAAAAATAATGCCTAGAATTAATTATAAGTTGATGAAATGTAGATTTTCTAACCCGCAGTTAATTATAGTAAGTTTTAATAGCATTTAATACAGAAGAAAATGACAAATCAACATTTTGTAGACATTTTTGTTAAAGAGAAAAGGGGAAGTTGAATTTGTCAGAAGGGTGATGGTGTTAGCGGTCACGGTGCGAAAGGGAAACGACCGTGCGACCGACCGTGTAGAACGGATGATACGGTCGGAAGGGGTAGAGTAAGGGTCTGAAGAAAAAGGAGGGATAGATGATAAGGGCAAGAGGTTGTGGGTCGTGAATACATAGGAAAGGGGGTGGGTGAGGTTAAGAGGAAAGGGCGTTGGTAGTGGTGTCACAAGGCCGAACACGGCCCGGCGTTTGGCACAGTGACCTCCTTTAGTATCTTCAACGACCCTTACCTCAAGGTCATAAACCCTTGTCGTTTACTATTCCCGTTGAGATTTAAAGGGATACTATCTAAATTGTTTCCGGTATGGACTTCCTTATTTAATCAATGTTAAGGAAATAACTTCGAATTTCATCACTATTTAAAGGTGTTATTAAATTATTCTATAATTGTAAAATATAAAAATAAATTTTTTTTAAATAATAGAATTTGTCTAATAACGTATTCTAAAAGTGTTTTTCAATTATTTATTAAGTATTTAAAAATAATTTTCATAAATGCAATAGTTCACGAGATAATTGTCAAAGCCTGTTAGTGGATATTATTTTTTCCAACATGGCTACTGAAAAACACCTTTCCACATTAATGAATCACATTATCTATTTACGTTATAAGCAAAACAAAACATATCGATGCCCAGATTTTATTTCAGTATAAAATAGTAAATTCAATTCGTTTCATGGAATTTTCTTTTTAAAAGGAAATATTTTACGCAACCTATATAATCTTAAAGATCTGGCTAAACGGTTTATAATCCAGTTGGATACATCCATGGCATACAATTATATAGGCGGACAAGGGATTTCTCAGTGAACCCTGAGATTGCTGTTGGATGACTATATTATATGGAGGAAAAGATATTTGTGGCAGCATATATTTGTGCTGGTCAATCGTTGATCAGTAATAAACTGCAGACATCTGAGTAATAATAAACTGATCTCAAGTACATAGAAAAAGAGCACTGGGTCGTCCTTTTACAGACTTTTTGTTAGTCACTTTACAGTTAGTTCGTTCCTTTCTTAGAATTCATATATTTCCTATTATTCCTGATTGCTTGCTATCCAAAGTATCTATTTTTTGTTAATGTTCACTCCATTCATGTTAAGTGCAACCTTGAGTTACAGCAAGATGATGATTGGTAATGTGTACCCTGGGGATGGTTCTAGCATTGAACTAGTCTGGGAAAATTTATTTTTTATCAGGTGGCGTAAAGTAACCTCAAACGGGCATTTCGGGTAAAGTTGACATTCTGAATTCTTTTTAATACAGTGTACATATGAATGAATATGGAGTACAACATAGCGTTCGTATATTATTTTACTGAACGTATAAAAAATTATACTTTACATAGCAATAAACAATTTATATTTGGTTTATAGTACTGCGCTTAACCTAACGACATATAAAAACAAAAAGAAAACGTTTTTTAAATTTTGCAGAAAGGGCTAAAAATTGGAATTTTAAAGATTAAAAATTCGTTAAAATCGAGCTTATTCATATTCAATTAAATACAGTGTTAAAAAAGTGACACAACATTATGGGAATAGCGTAAGTTACAATACTTGTTGAAAATGGCCTCCATTACGCGATTCATATAATTGAATACGACGTTGCGTGTTCTTAAACACATCTTGTAATGTTGAGGAATTGCAGCGAAACATCGTTCAATTTCGCTCTGCAATTCGGGAGTGGTCATAAAACTCATCCCCATGGATGAGTTTTATAAGCAGCATTCTTAAGGTATCACCACAAGAAAAAGTCAAGAGGGGATAAATCAGGAGACCGAGTGGGCCACAACCCTTTCGAAATCACTTGACCATGAAAATACTAATTCAAAAAGTCATAATGTTTTTGGCTGTATAAGACGTAGTATTGTCCTGCTGAAACCACGTGTACTCATCAGCCGGTCTGCAGGTATAGTGATTACAAAATGTTGCACCATCTGTATGTAGCGCTCACTGTACAGTGTGCTATAAAAGAATTTCATGAAGATTCGCCTACGTGAAACTGCACACCAAACACCTACTTTTTGTCCGTGCAGCTAGTGTGGATTTTCCTTACTTCAAATTAGTGAATTCTGTGCATTCACATGTCCATCAAGGAACCGTGCCTCGTCAGATCAAAACAAGTCATCGAGATCTTCCCCATCTTGCGTTACAGAAGACATGAACCACTGACAGAAAGCTACGCGTTTTCCAGTGTCTGCAGGTAACAACTCGTGAGCAACACGAATTCTGTATGGATGTATCTTTAAACACTTGCGTAATGCCGTGTGGGTACTACCAACGGTGAGACCAGACCGGCTAGATAGGTGTCGCCTGGCACATCTAATGTATTGGGAAACAATGTATATTCTCTGCTGCATTGTGTAACCCATTTTTCCTCAGTTAAATATGCAACAGAAGAAGGAAACATTCTTCCATAAGATTACATCAGTTTTTGAACACTCTGTGAATTATCAAGACTCATAACCTAAAAGGTTTGATTATTGAAAAAGTAGTTTAACATAATTAAAAAGGTTAATCATATTTTGTCACTCAGTTTTATAAAAACAAAATATTCTATTTCTTTTTTTGCTATATTTTTTCTCTCTAGAAAACGTTGTTCTTATATTCCATTATCATTATTTTCATAACGTCATTTAATTGCTTTATTGCAATAATATGAATTTATAAACCAAAATTTTGCGGGTCCTTTAGAGCTAAAGTCAATCTCAAAATATCTTTAAAAGTTAGCTGACCACCTAGTAATAACAAAAAATTAGAAACCAGTTATTCATATTAAAAAGAGTTTTTTCTTTTTTACGTACAAAATACTTTCTTCATTTTCCTCTATTTTTTCGGGGGAGGGGTAGAGCTATCAATATAAAATAGTCCGCCTACTTTTTCTGTATTTGTAAAAAAAAATATTATATATAAATTTATAATTCATTAAATCCGTCTGTGGCTCATTATTTCATGAGAAGTCGCTCTGAATTTTGTAAGTAATATGACACTAGACTTCATATAATAAACCCCTCTGATTTAAAAAAAACTAGGGGACCCTTCTGTCGGGGTTACCAAACCTTAAAGTTAAAGTTTTAACGTGCTTTGACTCGGCTTTTAAGCCTTTCCCATTCTACTACATATCGACAGTACACATGCCGTCGTGCAACCGAAGGCGGAATGAAGAACTTATGAAACTAGGATATGATAGAAAGCAGACGACCTATAAATGTAGAAGGCTCTGCCTATAGGATATTATCAATATGTATTTTCTGCCATTTAGTGGTGCAACTTATTTGATATTAACTCTCCTACCAGCATCTTTTGACAGCCTTTGAGTCTTTTATCAAGACATGGAGTGCGATCGAAGTTGCTGAGAAGCACGGATGTAAAATGCAAAAAGAGTAATGAATGATAAACGGTTACTTGACTTATAAAAGATGCTAAGCATGCCGATCGCCTCAGAAATGAGGATATTAGAAAGGAGCTTAATTTCAAAAGGAATATATACCAATGTATATGAAAGGATTTCAAAAGTCTGCTTACATGCAAGCCAAAAGAAAAGTGAGATGATGGTATACCTCGATAGGGTTAAAATTCTTTAACGAGTTGTACAATCTAATGCTTGTTTTTTAATGACGATACGAATTTTTTTTTCAATAACTTAATTATAAAGAAATTACGATTAATTGATATTTAATTATATCACTGTGGGAACGGAAATCATATACCTGGCTAATTCTATTTAATCAAGGAAAAATTTATACCATTTACTTTTACCCATTTTGATTTCTGAAGAACTCTTTATAACTAAAAGTATGTTTACTTATTCAGTTCAGCAGTTTTAAAGTGCAATATGAACAACTAAAAATTGACTATTGAGCTGCCAACCTGTCTACAAAAATCAGAAAAACTATACTATCACTTACTAATAAGTATGGAGAGTATGATTATAAAAAATAAAAATAATTTATTTCTTTTAAAAAAGCAATGATATTTATCTGAATGTGTTCGAACGCGTAATTTTGGGTTACCATTTTGTTATGAATAATTTTAATTTAAATAAAAGCGATTAAATTAAATTACTTATTTTATTAATTTTTATTTTATTTTTCCACAAGATTTTATACAGAAGAATATCTAGTTTAGTACTTAGTAATATTATAAATATATGGTATATACATCTTAGAAACGTCACAGATATTTTTATTTTATAAGTGAGATTGTGTTTCAGTATGTATTGTTAGCACGTGTACGTGTATATATAATTAATATTATACTCAAATCACCATCTAACCTCACGTTACAAACCATCTGTTTTATGTTTTATATATATAGTTTATATTATAAAACACACCATAGCTACATAGGTTTCTTAAATTAGATATGCTCTGACAATTCATAGAACTGTCCGTCCGTCACGGAATTTCTTTTGTCTACATCTCAGTATATGTTATAATGAAGTTTGACAAGCGTCGTCAATATTCTGTCATGATGTTTTTGAACTATTTTTTTTTATATAGCACAATAAATTATATCAATAAAAATAACATAGTATAATAAAATATTTTAAAAAATGTTACGCTTTGTTATTTATGTAAAGTATATTATTTTGCTTATAATTCTATTAAAATTATCTTGTGCTTTGATTTATGTAAAATTTTTTAAATTTAATTATATTAGTCTAATTTGGATTTGATTTTTTTTACCTTTTAAATCAATTTTGCATCTTGTTATTAAAAAAGGAATTCTACCGTAATTAATTATAGTTATTTATTAGCAATTATTAAGGATATAAATAAATAAACAAGTGAAATAAATCATTAAAAAAAGGACATCGCGTTCACTCCAAAATTTTTAAGTTATTAAAGAATTTACACTTTTTCTTTAATTAAGATTTATTTATTTTATCAAACTGTTAGTAATTCATGGGGTAAAACATTTAAAATTCTACTCATATTCTGCAAAAAATTTAATCAATCATTCTCTGTAAAACAAAATTTTACATTATAATGTAATTAAAAATTTAAAAAAAAAGACAGCAGGAGGCGGTAATGGTTAGTTGGACTATTTTTATTCCCTTTTAACCCAGGAGTAGAGTACGCATTTACATTGAATAGGTTTCAAATCATTCATCTAAATTACATGAGTGAAACTGGATACAAAATTTAAAAAATCATAATGGTTAATGTCTTCTTTAAACAGATAAAAATTAAAATTATTTAAAACTTATGAAGCATCAGCTTATTTGATTACATAATACAAAAAAGAGAAAAAAAAATTTATATATACTGTTATACTACATATAAAAAAAGTTTAATATAATAAAAAATTTCAAAAGATAAATTTTTCTAAATTTCATTTGAAAAATGTATCTATCAACTCCATTTTGATTTTTGAAAACACCTCATACCTCCCAGTATTACTTACACAAATAAAGATGAATTGTTTGCTTTCACTTTCATTATAATCAGCGTTCTGAAATCGTAGAGGGGCACAAACAAACATGAACTTTTATCCCAACAAATCCTCAATAAACTTATCTGGCTGTATTCCGGGTAAAGAGTTGTATTTTATACAAGTATTATATTAGAAAATAATAATTTCGATTATAAGTCAAAACCACTTTAAAAAGATTAAGTTATAATTAAGTTATTATAAAGTTATCATAAGTATTATAAGTTATCATATCACTACACATCTAATTAATTTATATTTTATGTTCAATAATCTAGCTTTTATGTAATGTATCTTATTTAGTGTATCTTTTTATTATGTAATACTTTGTGTTTAATGTTTATAATCTTATGTATACCTAAGAGCGCAAGAGAAGTATAGAAGAACAAATAATAAATTACCCATTAAAGAGAACACTTTTTTGAATACTTTTTAGAAAAGTACAATAATATTATAAAAATATAAATAATAAATAGTATAAAACTATTATAGAAGAAAGTAGAGAAGTCAAAGATAATAGTAAAAACCAATGATAAAGATGGTTTGACAAATAAAGGAGCTATAAAGCGAGTCAAAAGTATGGAAACGCCTCAATAACTTTAAAACCGTTCCAGATAAAATATTGCAACTTTCAAGATAAGGTATCGGTCAACTACTTACCTTTTGATGAAATATACAGAAATATTGACGGGAAATAGAATTTCAACCCCATCCTGGTGGGGTGGCCAGGGTTGTAATTCAAATATTTTAAATGTAACACTCTTTGTGTGATAGGTTATTTTAAAGATCTCTTTAAGACGAGAAAAATGGTATAAATAAAAAGTTGGTTTAATGTTTGTACCCAAAATGCCGGCGGGAAAAGTATGGATCTTGAAAATTAATAAATTTAGTAAGTTCAAATAATAAAATTAAATAAAATGCAATTAAATTAAAATGTAATCAAATTTAATTAAAATAAATTTTAAAAGTTAAATTTTAAAAAATTAAATTTTTTAACACAAAAAATTGTTTTTGTTTAAATTAATGCGTAAATAAATAAAAATACTGTCAACTAACTATAATGATCAGCTGATCATTGATGATCTCTTACCATTGTTACAAAAATGAAGCTTACTTCATTGTTGTGTGATATTCCATTTAGAGGTTTCGTTACCACACTGAAAGTTTCTTATGAGAATTTATTGCGATCGGTTACCTTTACCTTATTTGTATGCCAATTTTATTATTTAAATCTTTTTCCCCTTTTTTTGTAATTGTTTTTTACCGAATTAATTTTTTCTGTGCTACCTGATAACACTGCTATCAAAATGTCAGTTAGTGATCAGCTGAGGGTCACACTTTTAACGACGAGGGCTTTGGTGACAGAGTTAGGTCGTATAATGAGTTTGTGAATTGTTCAGTGCAACATTTAATAATGGTAACCCTATTTAAAAAGGTACAGTGTCAAAAACCATCAAACGATTTGAAGAAACAATTAGCGTAATAATAGTAGAAAACCAGGGAGGCCTAAATCCGCAACAAATCATCAGAGATTTTACAAGAATATATTGAGATATCCTCATTCCTCGACTTGAACAGCAGCACAAAAATATAACATTCAGTGATTAGAGCATTAAAAGGTGAAAATTTCAAACCCTTCAAAATTATCCGGTAATTAATAGGATCTATATCACTGATAGACAAAAAAAAAAATTAATGTTTCTCCAAGTGTAATACCATTGCTTGAATTGCTTCTTTCGTACATTGCAGATATGTAAATACAATTTTTCTATCACCCTTAGTTTTAAATAAATTACGCTTCAAAAATATTAAGGGAAAATACAGTTAAAATCTATAAAATTTATAATTTTGAATGGCCATACCTGTGTTAGAAGGATTTCGCTGATGCTTTTCTTTTATTAATATCCTCAGGAACATCCGGAATTAATGTCCAACAGTAACAGACTAGCATGTAAGTATTCCATTTCCCTTTATAGCGGCTTTCCATCACCGAAATGTCTTGGTGGAAACGTTCACCATGTTCGTCATTTACGTCTCCGCAGTTGTCCGGAAAAAATCCAGATGTGAGTGGAGGAAATGTATTTTCAAATACATATTACATCCCATAGCTCTGTAAGAAGTAAGAAATTGATTAACAATATCGTGGTAATTGTCGGGTTTTTGTTTGCCGAGAAAAGTTTTACAAATGTCTTTAAATGAAGCTCAAGCTGCACTTTCTACATTATTTAACATTACGTTAAATAAATCATCTTCAACTGAATAAATACTGTCGTAAACAGCTGTGGCCCGTTAAGAACTGCGTGAGATCATAACTGAGCTCACCAAATCCCCTAAGGACCAACGGCCTAACCTCCCCAACAAGTGGCCATGCTCCGGTCATTGCGGCGTTCCATCGTGTCTGCTACTTCTCCAGTAAAAGGTCGTATGCGGCCTGTCTGTCCGCATCCGAATACATCTCACACCGCACCTGGGCAAGCAATCCAATGGGAGCCGTCCCTGCGAGGAGGAAAGCTGCTTCCGCTGAGACAGTCTTGTAAGCAGTGAAGACCTTCACAGCCATACGCCTCTGTTCGCTTTTTAACCGATTTCAGTTCCTTGCAGCATCAAAAGCTTTGTGCCACACTAGTACTCTATACGATAGTATAGAGTTCACTACATGGGAGTTAACTCTACATCTAGACATTTTAGGGCCTGCAGCATTTCCAAGCAGATTGCTCAGACCCCGACCAGTCCTCTCAGCCTGTTTTGCAACTTGACGTGCGTGGTAAAGGATCGTCGCCGGTCTAGCCAGATACCCAAATACTTGACTTCGTTTTCTGAGACGATGACATGTCCATTCACAGCAAACCGAATCGGTTCGAGATGTCTCCTTCCCGCCAATATCACCGCTTTGGTCTTCTGAGGAGACCTGGACATCCACGCATCAACCATGGCAATGGACTGATTAATCCTCGATATGATATCTGCCTCTGCCTAGGCGACAACAATTAGCGCCAAGTCGTCAGCGAAAACGATTGAAGAGACTCCACCGCTATTTGAGTATAGACATCGTACCAACGTTTTATTTAGAGACTTTTCAAATGATCTATCACACAACTTGTTACCATTTAAAATATTTGAGTTGCAAACCTCCGGCCATCTCCCAGGATGGATTGAAATTCTATTTATCGTCAAAAGGTAAAGTAGTTGATCGATACCTCATACCGAAAGATACAGTATTCTATCTGGAACGTTATTGAGGGGTTTCCATACTTTTGACTCACTCTGTTTGATGAATTTGCAGTAGAAAACAAAACTATAATATAACGAGTATAATCAGTTTCCTAGAATTACTCTCAATATAGATGTACTAAGATACTTAAACTAATAACTATATACTATTTAAACTATACAACTATATTCCTTTATCATGACAGTTAACCAATTGGTAAAATAGTTTGTATGATCACATTTTAGGAATATTCGTTTCTCCTTCAAATCTATGTAGGTCAAATAGTTTTAATGTTAAGTAGTCAAAAGTTTTGATAGGTGGATGCGAGCCAATAAGTGTCAATACGTAACAATGCCTGCTCACCACAACTTTCTTGTACCAGAACGTAGAAGGTGGTGGGAGAAGTTCTCAAATGTAACCAAGATTTACAATATCTTGATATTGATAAAGATAGGCTAAAGTTTCTTTATTTAACGATCGAAATGAATATAAATTTCTCCAATCAATATTACATAAAATAAAATTTAGAGAAGTTATTGTTAGTTATTTCGCTAAACCATTGATTGTGGCGGTGTGGTGGTAGGGTCTCTTCTTCTCATACTGAAAATTCTAGGTTGGCACTTTTTACCCGCCACAAAATTGATTACCCGCTTTATCTTGAGTAAGGTGACGGTAAATGGATTTCAACCATTAGCTGCCAATATGTCTAGAAAAAATATATATACAGTATTTCAATAAACTCCATTTAAGATTCTTACCAATGGAATATAAATTGTACATGATAGTGAAATAAAAAAAAGAAATCAATACTAGATTAAGAATCGAATAAAGAATTTCTGTATGAAACCAAAAATCAAAACAGAAAAAAAAACATTAAAGGCTTTTAAAATTATGGTGCAAAAGAAGAATGTTATAAATTTGATATAGGTTGACAAGACGAATGAAGAGATTTTAACTGGAGAAAAACGACGTTTCTTGGATAAACTTGTAAAATGAGGGACTACGTCGGTAGGGTAAATAAAAACGCGGTTTTAGCTAATTTGATTCTAAAAATGAAGTGAACACGGTAAAATATTAAAGGAAAAGATAAATTAAAATCTATAATACACTAGCGGCTACATACGCTTGGCATACATACACAACGTTTATCTTAAGTTCTTCGACGCTCATTTGTTTGATCTTTAGTCTGGGCAGTTCTGAATGCTGCTTGAAATTTAGCTTGCCGTTGTTTTATTTAGTTTATATGTTTCTCTATTAAAAAAGAACATAAAATAAAAAAAAGATTCAACAAAGTCGGTACAGTAGATTTTGCTTGATTAATAAACAAACTTTTAAATTTATAAATCAGTATATTTCAGATTTATATATATATGACACGGATAATTGACGACCTAGGATGTAAAATGTATATTAAGGCTAAGAGATGTACACATAAACTAAAAAGCTGGCAAAGTACTGTATGTCGTGACCGGGTATAACCAACTCAATCATCAGTCAATTCAGTCATTAAAAGACATTTCATTTTCGTAATAAAGGTTTAAATATAAGTAACAGTAAAACATTTTCCGATTTTTTTTTAAAGATTTGGGGCTCCCGTATCAATGAGGCTTTTATTTATTGATTATAATAATCATCAAAATAAAATTTATTATTATTTCTAATGTGTACGTTGCAATCTGTTCAGTTAGGGAACAATAAGCAACTCCGATCCAATGAAATTAAGATGACGTGTAAATGAGGTGTAGTCTTGTGCAGACTCAGGCCGACAATTCCTGAAACGTGGCCTTTGGTGGTTGGGGTGGAACCCCAACAGTAAAATACACCGGTATCTAACATCTAGTATTCAAATCCGTAGAAAAGCAACTAAATTTTACTAGGATCTGAATCTCAGAACCTTCGACTTCGAAAATCAGTTTTTGAACAAGTGATTTGCGATGACGGTTCACCACTAGACCAGCCGGGTGGGCTAAAATAAGATGTAAGCATCAAAATTTCCAATTTCAAATAAAAAAAAAGTTTATTTTGGGACTCTACTCTGTGGAGACAATTTAGTAAAGCTTTTTTAAAGAGGTGATCTTTAACAAAAAAAAATTAAAAAAAAAATTGTTTAAAAATATTGAAAATAATAAATTTTATGATAGCAATAAAAAAAAAATATCTTCTTATTATGGGTCCATATTATGTTATATAGGCCAAATGTATCTAAGTTTTAACTGTCCTTAAAGTACCAAAGAAAAAAAGTATTTTTAATAGTAGAAATTAAAAGAGAGCCAAAAAACACGAAAAAAAAATTGGATTATTAGTGCAATCCAGGTAACAAATTTGCCAAAGTAAAATTTTCTCCTAAGATGCTTTGGAATTATATATTCGCGATATCTCCCGTTCCTTACCGAATTTTTAAAACAAAATTAATAGGAGTAATGTCATATATGGAGTTATTTGAGCCAATTTTGAAGAAAATCGGTTTGGTCAATCCTAAGATATAAGGCAAAATGCAGTGTGACACACATACATATGTTTTTTTGGTTCAGATGAACTAGTTGAACACTAAAATGTAAAGATTTGGAAGAAACTCGATACCCCATTTTTGACACGATCAACATACTACTTTACGTTTTAAATTAGCTATTCTAGCTATGTTAAAAAAAAGAAGGTATTTATATAATACTTAATAGGATTACTAACAAAAAAATAAATATATATATATATATATATTTACATTATTTCTTTTTAAACATATAAAGAAGAAAAATTCAATTAAATACGTATTATAAAAATAATGCTAATACTAATAATAAAAAATAATTATTAATAATACAATTTACTTATTGCAATAGATTGCTTCATGAGTCCTTGACATATACAACTATTCTCCAATATGAAATGTTACATAAAAAAAGATGAAAAAATAACGAACACGTAAAGAAAAAAAAAAGTAAGAATGAAACCCTATACTTATGAAAGTATAAATAGTTAATTTTACATTGCTATATTTTAATAATTTATTATATGCTGTTATTTTATTACTATATTTAAGTATTTAAGTATAACATTATAATTTAAAAATTATGTATACCAATGACACTATCATTCATAAAATAATAACTATTTAGTATTTATTAAAATAATTTTCTAATAATTTTGATAAATAATTATGAGTTAATTAAAGGTTATATATTTAATTTATTAATATAACAAATAATTTTTTTAAAATTTATTTGTATTATAACACTTAGCAGAATATTTATTTCATAATTACTGTTGAAAAAATTATTTCATAAATGTTAAGATCTTACGTAATTGTATATTTACATATATAACAAATAAATAAATGTTGAGGCCAAATACTTTTTAAAATTATTATTATTATATTTTGGAGGTTATACCTCACACCTTTCAATTAGTATGTGATTAAAAAGTTTATATTACGTTAAGATACATAACATTAATCTAGCAATAGGTAATAACTTAAAAGGAATTCTGAGCATGTTTCGGGTGAAAAACAATATGTCAAAGAAAATACTTTGTTTCGTTAGTGGTGAAAAGTTAATGATGAAATAATGTGCTTTTTCATCCTGAATTACAGACGGGATACTTTTCAAATGGGATTTAGATCACGATTTACTACGCCGTTTTGTAATATTTGTATTTTTTAATATCTAAACAAATAGGTCGTTCCTTTCCCTTATCCCTGATTTCTCCCTGAAATATTTTTTTAGATTTTGGTTAGAAGCTCACTAGATCAGTGTTAAGTATATAAGGATTTGTAGATTTGATACATCCTTCGTAAATTTGTTACTTTGGTGTAGCCGATTACGTTTACAAACCTATTTAAGGATAATTATTCCTACAAGTTGGCTATATAAAAAACAAAAACAGCGGTAGAAGTATAAAACAGAAATAACAAGTTATGTAAAATAGTTATTTAAATAAAGGGCAATGAACGAAAATGCTCAAAAAGACGATTTACACTAATGTTACTCAAAATCTATAACTTGATGACTACCATTTCCACAGTTAAATAATTATCATTAATAAACACCGAGGGAAATACTGTACTCCTAAATTAACTTTTAGAACAGAATTGAATTTTGATCACAAAAGGAAGGATATAGACTCAAATCTAACAAAACTGCCAAAATGAAGAAGGCCTAGAAAAGAAGCAATAAGGAGAAGATGGTTAAATTTAGGGGGCGTATGATCAGGATGTATCCAAACGGATTAAATAAAAAAATCTTTGACAAGCTGTGGATCATGAAAAGCAAATCAGATTATCTGAAACAGACGGAAGAGAACCTCTAAAGGATAAGCTTGAAAAAAGACAACTGTTGCGATACAGATCATTTCCGATGAATAATCTACAACATAAAAATTCTTATGGCAGAAAAAAGAAGGTCAGGAAGAAAATGGACAAATATACAAAAATGAAGCCAAGCTTAAAAAATGAGAAACGCATGGAAGAAGAGAAAAGATGCTTGAAAGAAGTGATATTTTCGTGATCCTTAATTGGCTTTATTGCATAAAAAACAAATAAATAAATGTTATTAATTAACAAACAATTGTTATAAAATACAGTAAAATAAATATCTGTAACTAAAATAAAAGCAAAAAATGCAAAACTATTGTTTTCGGTAATTCCTATAGAAAGCGTAAATTTAGGTTATAAGTTATCCCACTGGAACCTCTTAACACAAAATTGTTACTTTTATGGATCGAAGCATTTATCATTTAAAGTCACGTCTTTTAATACACAATTACAAAATATATTAGCTTAAAAATTATACAGGCCCAATTAAAAAATTAAAGATTGATCTTGCAATCCTCAAGCTTATTATTTCTGAGACAATATTATAAAATAGACTCCAGTGAAGAAAATATACCAATACCAATTAATATTCTACTATCACATACCTCAATGTTATGTTGTACTATATCCACCTAGTTTTTAAATCTTTTAATATTTCTTCTGTTTAAATCTTTGAATATACATGATGATTATGTGAGTTTCTTTCATGAAAAAACATTTCAAAATCAACGGGGTAACTGCAAACCATAAGAATTTATCAATTCTAAAACCAGAAAGCTTTGGTATATATTTTTTTTTAAATTGCAAAACATAAACAATTTAGTTTTTGTAAGTTGTTACTTTCACATTTTTGTACAGAGAAATACTGTTCATGGGGTTGTAATAAAATTTTATTTTGTTAAAAGTCAAATATTATTGTGCCGAAAAAACCAAAAAATAGGAAATATAATTCTCAGAAATTCAATGATACATAATTCGATAAAATAAATAATCGTGAAAGATATACAATTTTTCAAAAATTTAAATAAAAAACGAGCTATATCTAAGTTTTATTAATAAAATATAGGATTAGTTTATTTAAAATAAACATTCTTAATTGTAGGATGTAGATAACAGACAGAAAATACTGTTGTCATTTCTTCTTATTTAATTTTATTAATGAATAATACAATAAGCAAATAAAAAAAAACGTATTACAGAAACATTTTTATGGATGAAGCAAGATTCATACCGTTTTTAACTGTTTTCTGAACAATAGATCGGTAGTGTATTTATCTTTGTTTCTTCATACAATCTAGAAATCATTCTGTTATTTTGAGATATTAAAAAGGGGTATAATAAAATATACGACGAAGTGTGTTGGAACAATAACGAAAGTATTGAAATATTATGTAAAATATACGCTTCTTATGTATATAAAACACTTTAATAAATAGGGTGTCAATACTGGTACAGTAGGTCCCGAGTTCTTGAAAAAATGAAGTGGGTGTATCACTTGCGCGAGTAAATTAAAAAAAAATTCTATATTTACTATCCTAAAAGATTTACTATACTCTTTACATGCACAAATATCAAATACATCAGCTCAAACGATGCAAGAACTAAAATATAGTTCTTAGATTTAATAGCTTACGTTAGCTGAAACTGTAAATCCTGGATTATCTTTTTCCTTTGGATCATCTACAGATCGAATTAAAAAAAAAAACAACTATTCTTTGCATTTTGTTTTCTTTTTTGCCAGTACTCTTTCATTCTTTAACTAACTTCGTCTCTCTTTTTTACCCACTTTTTCTCTTGGTTTTTCTTGAAAACTTTTCAAATTTTTTATTTTATTTCTGAATGTATTTCATTCTTCTTTAATATTTAATTTCTTTACATATTTTTGAATTTCTTGAAAACTGGTTATTTTTATTTTTTAATTAAGAAAGATAATTAAGATTCTTTTTGTTATCTCTTGTTTTTCATTTTTTTCACGTTTCCGTAAAAAATTAATTATCTTTTTCTTATAGTCTGTAATTTTTTTAAATTTCTGCTAAATTCTTCATTTAATTTAAAAATATTTTGATTATTTTTATAGTAAGATCATAAAATCTTTCTTAAGGTTTTTCTTTCTTTTGAATTTTTTTCCAATTTTAATTACTTGAGAGTCATCATCGTTTCTCGGAGATATAAGAATTCTGGTTCAATAGTTGCATTAGTGTTTAAATTTTCGGTAAAAGAAAGGAATTTTTTTGTTATAGCTTATAGATATTTTGTTAATTGATAGGCTAATTCCATTTTAATTGCTTACACCTCTGAGTTGGATCTTTTCAGGGCGTGATATTAAAATATCTGGAACCAGAATACTAATTTTTAAATTTCTATTCATGTTTTCCACACAAACTAAAAAAAAATAACTGATTTTTATTCATTGTCTATTTTATTATAGTTCAAATAAAAATAATTATGTATCTTACTAACCAAAATATAAAGAAAGAAAAACTCTGAAATTTTATAAAAATTTTTATTTCATAAGTTAACATCTTTCTTTTTTTTATTTATTAGTTTTTTATTTCATTAAGAAAAAATTAAGTAGAAAAAATACGTAGTTACATATTATTTGCGTATATCTTATAAAATATTATTTCCTTTTTTTTTTTTCAACGAGTAAAAACCGGTTAGTAATATAAATTTACGGTTTTAATAATATGTGGTAAGCCAAAAATACAATCATAGTCCGTTATTTATACATCTAAAAAAATTATATCTCTTTAATACTCGACTAATATATTATTAAAAAAAGAACTTCCGTTTCAAAAAAAATTAAAAACATACATTCACGATATTTTTTTTTTAAAGTAATTAATTATAAAGAAATACAAAGACACAATAAAACAAAGACTATAAAGTGATAAGCTTGCATGAGAGAAAGACGTTATTTGTAAAAGACCTCGGCATGAAAAGTTAAAGTGTAGTACACTTTAACTTCTATGAAGATAAAGTTATCATCTTATAATATTACACACTAAGTACTAACGTAAGATGTTTACGTTTAAAATTATGTTCATTTAACAGCTACAAAATTTACAACTACATTAAATATATAGATTTATGCACGTTTTATAAATGTATCGTAATGCCAAATGTATTATAAATAATAGAAAATTATGTTCTTGCTTTTATTAAAGTATAAACTAAATTGTAATTAAATAGTTATTCAATGTTTATTTTGTTCTTGATTCACCAATTAACTGCAATAAAAAAATGTATAATTCCCTATAAATTTTAGTTCTTGAAGCAGTACGTATTTTCTCTTGAGCAAAGAATAATTACTAAGTAATTATCGCCGAAAAATTTTAACAAAAATATTCAAAACTAATTCAATTCTTAGCTATAGTAAACAAACAAACTAATGATTATATTATTGCTTTTATATGTATATATATATTTATTTAAATTTCAAATAAATATTAATCACGGCTGAATGGCTTGAGGAATTATCGATTATTATCTGCAACAGAGTAAGATACAATGCAGAATCATTACATTACAAAGATCTTTACTATTTTTTTGTTGTTGAGTTTTTTAGGGGCATCGACTACACTTTACTTTTAATCATCATAAATCTGTCAAATTTTATTTAAGATAATTCTAAAAAAAAATTAATCTAGCAATTTAAGAAATTTATTATTAAATAAGTTATCTAAATTAATAATTAAAAAAAAAAAAAAAAAAACAGTTATCTTACTATAGAATAAAAAAAAAAAAAAAAAAAAAAAAAAAAAAAAAAAAAAAAAAAAAAAAAAAAACATTAAAAAACCGAGATTTTGTAGGATCATTTTCAGGCTAACTGGAAGATAACTTTTCGAAAATGGACCAGATGGTTCAATTAGCAGGATAACAATTTTTGTTACACCATATAATTAACCTGGTAAAATTGTTAATAAACACATTTGCTTATAAGGATAGCACTGGAAGGATTTTTTTTGGAGTATAAACGACTACTTCTTTAGAAGGTAACTTCTGAAGAAGTTACCTTTCCTTGGTTAGGTGGTAGGGCTATTCCTCTGACATTACAGTTCCTCCGAGCAGAAAAGTTTCTTTTTCACCATTCATCTTTTTCCTTGATCTTTTTTTCCATTTTCTCAATTCTGGTTTTGGATTGGCTTGGACAATTCTAGTATTATTTGCTGCAATCTGACACGAAAGGGGCTTTCTGAGGAACAGCCCGAGGGCTATATACATCTTGCCAAGTGGTCGCATTACGGTTAAAGGTGCCTAACGGATACAGCTAAACCTGTTGAATACTTATTAAATATAAAAAATAAAAAGCGTATCACCAGAGGTGTTACAGTGGCAAGATAGAGAGAGTTATCTCAATTATCAGACAAAGGAGAACATTTAAATGTTATTTATTAGCTGATAACTGCCGGTTATTTATCTGGATATAGGATATTTTTATCTACTAACCAGAAGGAACTAACTATTTGAGTTATGAAAGACCTTATTTTTTAAAATTTTATCCCGCCGAACTGGTATAGTGGTTAACTTGTCGTCGGAAATCAGTTAAAAGCTGATTTTTGAAGTCTAAGGTTCTGAGGTTCAAATCCCAGTAAAAGTTAGTTGCTTTCGTACCGATTTGAATACTAGGCAGCGGATTCTGGGGTACAAGCAACCACGAAAGGCCACGTATCAGGAATGGTCGGCCTGAGTCTGCACCTCCTTTACATGTGATCTTCATCTTTCACTGGGTCATGGAGGGGGTACACAGTAGGAAAAAGAAAATTTTTGGTAATTAAATTAATTTGCATCCAGAGAAAAATCACCATAAATCCTGGTAATTTTAACAAGATGGAAACAGAATGTACTATTACAAGATATAAACATTTTATATGAATGTTTATAAAATTATTTAAAATTTTATTTCCTTTAAAATATTTTATTATGAAACTAGAAGCATTAAGCTTCAAAACGCATTCCTACCTATAATCTATTTTGATGAAACTAGGAAAACCGACCTAGTCATTAAGTCATTCTGCAAATGGTACACAGAACAATGTAGAAAGAATGATTTTTTAACGCATTATTTATGGATATTTGTAAAACATATAATTTTATCGAATTACATTTTACATATGAACAAAAATGTATATATATATATATATATATCAAAAGATATACAATTCTAAATGAATTTGGACAGTAATATGAATTACTAAGAATGGTCACAGCAGCGACAGGTACGTTACATGAGTATTGAATACTTTTCATTTTCAAATTTGGTTCGATTTTTCGTTTATAAAGTTGTTAGTAATAAATAATTTTCATCACCGATCATTGATAAAGAAATGTATTTTTACTTATTTAGAATTTATATAATAAATCATTGAGAGTTCTTTTTTAATTTAAAGCAGATTTCACACTTTTCCTTAACAGATGAATAGTAGTAGTGGTTTGTCAGTCATTAATTTTATCTTCGGTTCTTAATATCTACAAAAAATTTCATTATATTTAAGAAAAAATGTAATTTTTAATTAAATGAAACCATTATATGATTTCTGTACTTAAATCATTACGTGATTTTATTTTCCAATTTTTATTAATAAATTCTAATTATATTCGTCATCACATTGTATTCACGTTCTATGAGAATACTTGTCATGCGTCCAAATACGGAACTATATAACAGTAACTGATTTACAATTACAGTTCTTAATAATTTAAAAACTTTTAATTATTATTAATAAAATTTTCAAAAACCTTATCACGTAAATGCATCCTTTTTTTCTAGTAAGTGTAAAAGTGAATAAAATTTTCTATTACAGTACAGAACAGTTTTTATATTTAAATGTATTATTTTTTATGTAAATTATTTTAAAATTACATCAATTTTTTTTTATTAATTTTTATAAACTTCTATTTGTACATTAATTTGTTGACGTAGATCAAACCTGACAGTTTGGTTTGATGTAAGCGAATAAAAACATATTATATCTTACGAAGGATATTCAAACAATTGAAGTAAAAAATAAGTCGCATAAATAATCTTTTTTTTTTTTTTTGTCTTCAGTCATTTGACTGGTTTGATGCAGCTCTCCAAGATTCCCTATCTAGTGCTAGTCGTTTCATTTCAGTATACCCTCTACATCCTACATCCCCAACAATTTGTTTTACATACTCCAAACGTGGCCTGCCTACACAATTTTTCCCTTCTACCTGTCCTTCCAATATTAAAGCCACTATTCCAGGATGCCTTAGTATGTGGCCTATAAGTCTGTCTCTTCTTTTAACTATATTCTTCCAAATGCTTCTTTCTTCATCTATTTGCCGCAATACCTCTTCATTTGTCACTTTATCCACCCATCTGATTTTTAACATTCTCCTATAGCACCACATTTCAAAAGCTTCTAATCTTTTCTTCTCAGATACTCCGATTGTCCAAGTTTCACTTCCATATAAAGCGACACTCCAAACATACACTTTCAAAAATCTTTTCCTGAGATTTAAATTAATTTTTGATGTAAACAAATTATATTTCTTACTGAAGGCTCGTTTAGCTTGTGCTATTCGGCATTTTATATCGCTGCTGCTTCGTCCATCTTTAGTAATTTTACTTCCCAAATAACAAAATTCTTCTACCTCCATAATCTTTTCTCCTCCTATTTTCACATTCAGTGGTCCATCTTTGTTATTTCTACTACATTTCATTACTTTTGTTTTGTTCTTGTTTATTTTCATGCGATAGTTCTTGCGTAGGACTTCATCTATGCCATTCATTGTTTCTTCTAAATCCTTTTTACTCTCGGCTAGAATTACTATATCATCAGCAAATCGTAGCATCTTTATCTTTTCACCTTGTACTGTTACTCCGAATCTAAATTGTTCTTTAATATCATTAACTGCTAGTTCCATGTAAAGATTAAAAAGTAACGGAGATAGGGAACATCCTTGTCGGATTCCCTTTCTTATTAGGGCTTCTTTCTTATGTTCTTCAATTGTTATTGTTGCTGTTTGGTTCCTGTACATGTTAGCAATTGTTCTTCTATCTCTGTATTTGAACCCTAATTTTTTTAAAATGCTGAACATTTTATTCCAATCTACGTTATCGAAAGCCTTTTCTAGGTCTATAAACGCCAAGTATGTTGGTTTGTTTTTCTTTAATCTTCCTTCTACTATTAATCTGAGGCCTAAAATTGCTTCCCTTGTCCCTATACTTTTCCTGAAACCAAATTGGTCTTCTCCTAACACTTCTTCCACTCTCCTCTCAATTCTTCTGTATAAAATTCTAGTTAAGATTTTTGATGCATGACTAGTTAAACTAATTGTTCTGTATTCTTCACATTTATCTGCCCCTGCTTTCTTTGGTATCATAACTATAACACTTTTTTTGAAGTCTGACGGAAATTCCCCTTTTTCATAAATATTACACACCAGTTTGTATAATCTATCAATCGCTTCCTCACCTGCACTGCGCAGTAATTCTACAGGTATTCCGTCTATTCCAGGAGCCTTTCTGCCATTTAAATCTTTTAATGCTCTCTTAAATTCAGATCTCAGTATTGTTTCTCCCATTTCATCCTCCTCAACTTCCTCTTCTTCCTCTATAACACCATTTTCTAATTCATTTCCTCCGTATAACTCTTCAATATATTCCACCCATCTATCGACTTTATCTTTCGTATTATATATTGGTGTACCATCTTTGTTTAACACATTATTAGATTTTAATTTATGTACCCCAAAATTTTCCTTAACTTTCCTGTATGCTCCGTCAATTTTACCAATGTTCATTTCTCTTTCCACTTCTGAACACTTTTCTTTAATCCACTCTTCTTTCGCCAGTTTGCATTTCCTATTTATAGCATTTCTTAATTGCCGATAGTTCCTTTTACTTTCTTCATCATTAGCATTCTTATATTTTCTACGTTCATCCATCAGCTGCAATATATCGTCTGAAACCCAAGGTTTTCTACCAGTTCTCTTTATTCCGCCTAAGTTTGCTTCTGCTGATTTAAGAATTTCCTTTTTAACATTCTCCCATTCTTCTTCTACATTTTCTACCATATCTTTTTTACTCAGACCTCTTGCGATGTCCTCCTCAAAAATCTTCTTTACCTCCTCTTCCTCAAGCTTCTCTAAATTCCACCGATTCATCTGACAACTTTTCTTCAGGTTTTTAAACCCCAATCTACATTTCATTATCACCAAATTATGGTCGCTATCAATGTCTGCTCCAGGGTAAGTTTTGCAGTCAACGAGTTGATTTCTAAATCTTTGCTTAACCATGATATAATCTATCTGATACCTTCCAGTATCGCCTGGCTTTTTCCAAGTGTATATTCTTCTATTATGATTTTTAAAATGGGTGTTGGCAATTACTAAATTATACTTCGTGCAAAACTCTATAAGTCGGTCCCCTCTTTCATTCCTTCTGCCCAGCCCGTATTCACCCACTATATTTCCTTCCTTGCCTTTTCCAATGCTTGCATTCCAATCTCCAACTATTATTAAATTTTCATCTCCCTTTACGTGTTTAATTGCTTCATCAATCTCTTCGTATACACACTCTACCTCATCATCATCATGGGCGCTTGTAGGCATATAAACGTTAAGAATCGTTGTCGGTTTAGGTTTTGATTTTATCCTTATTACAATGATTCTATCGCTATGCGTTTTGAAATACTCCACTCTCCTCCCTATCTTCTTGTTCATCACGAAACCTACTCCTGCCTGCCCATTATTTGACGCTGAGTTAATTACTCTAAAATCACCTGACCAAAAGTCGCCTTCCTCTTCCCACCGAACCTCACTAATTCCTACTATATCCACATTCACCCTATCCATTTCCCTTTTTAAATTTTCTAGCCCACCAACCTTTTTTAAGCTTCTAACATTCCACGCTCCGACTCGTAGAATGTTATTTTTTAATTTTCTGGTGACCCCTTCCTTAGTAGTCCCCACCCGGAGATCCGAACGGGGGACTATTTTACCTCCGGAATATTTTACCAAGGAAGGCGCCTCCATTGTTGCTATGTGAAAATGCAGAGAGCCACATTTTCTTGGAAAAAAGCAGCTGTAGTTTTCCATTGCTTTCAGCTGCGCAGTACTCAGAGGACTGAGTGATGTTGATACGGCCGTTTAAGTCATTGTGACTCACGCCCCTAACAACTACTGAAAGAGCTGCTGCCCTCTTTCAGGAATCATTCCTTAGTCTGGCTCTCAACAGATACCTCTCCGATATGGTTGCACCTTCGGTCCAGCTACTCTGTATCCCTGAGCACTCAAGCCCCCTCACCAACGGCAAGGTCTCATGATTCATAGAGGAGGCATAAATAATCATTAATTAAAATTTTTTATATAAATATTTAAAAGGGTTTTTATATAATAACATTGGTAATTTCTCATTAATTTAAAATGGATGAAAGTTTAGGGTAACTATGTACTGATCCAACAGGGGAAGGAACCCTCCATATAACGGTTTCGGTGGCCACGCCGCCCCCGCCGTACCTAGCCCTTATGAGCTTTACCGGAGGTCACCTTCAGTAGCTCGGCATTGATATCTTTCAGTCAAGCCTTAGCCAGGTACCTATGAACTGTCTAAAGCCGTTGTTTTAGAAAAAATCAATAAGTCACTGAATGATTGAATATACTTCTTAAAAACACACTAAAATTTAATAAAGCCATTAACTTACCTAGTCTGAGGACTTTTTACATATCTGTCATTTATATGTCTAATCACATTTTCATGACGTATTATGTAAGTTTATAAAAAATAAAACAAATTATAAATTAATAAAATATTGTACAGTATGGTAATTTAACATACAAATATAAAGTAATTCCTTATCTCGGTAAAAATTAACCAGTGCACTTTTATATTTCTCAATCTTTTGAGATCATTTCCAAGACAAACTTACATAACTATAATTAATACTATAAAGTAAAAAAAAAAAAAAAAAAAAAAACCAATAAAAAAATATAATATAAGCCTACAAGTTTTACATTTCCTGAACTATATCATCAAGTTAATTTAAAAAACATGTATACCAGTCTGCTACCATATATATAACAATCGGGTACCAGTGGATGTACCTCAATTTGTAAGTAATTATTACAGCCTATCTATTTTGTGTTAATTACTTGTACGCTCATTGTCAGTAGCTCATTGGATCAGAGAGTGTGATTTAATTAGGTTGGTACACCTTATTTAAACAAAACCCTGATATATTGTAAAATTCGATGTATCATATGAGATAATAATGTCATTTTGTCGGAAAGAAAAAGATGATTCTATTATCTTTCTTGAGGGATGGGGAAAATATATTTCAAATATCTCCTCACCAAAGTTATCAACATTAAATACCTCTGTTAATGATAGTTTCTATGAGATCAATTTTACCACAACATTGCAAACATAATCCCACTTTATAATTAGCTCAGTACATGCGTGCATGCTTGTCTTACTATTTTTAAAAAAAATTTGACCAAATCTTTCCCCTTTACCAAAAATTTAAAAAAATCTGATGTGGACAACACATAACTTACTTTTACGCCTATTAAATTACATATATAGTTTTTTTTTTTAAATGAAAAGTACATAAAACCTTATTTCATTAATAACTTCTGATATTTTTTCATAATTTTTTGTTATTGTTATTATTGAATTATTATTTAATGTATTTTTTTTTTTTATAATCAGAGGTTAATAATTATTAATAAATCAATACATTTAAATTAAATGAAGTCGGATTTGACCGATGTGCCCTTGTAAAATCCAAATATTTCATTTAAAATTTTAAACTCTGGAACCAACAAAATAAGTATTACTTATGATATGTTGTTGAAAAGCTTTCAATGACGGGTTATTACTGGAATTAAGAAAAGGTCCAAGATCCAAATTTTCTTTTTGATTTTGGCCTTTTTTGGACACTTTTGGTCGATTGCAATCAAAAAGAGAGGTGCACAACTAGACGTTACACAGTCCTAAATCCAAAATTTCAACATTCTACGGCTAATCGTTTTTAAGTTATGCGAGATACATACGTATGTACGTACAGACATCACGCCGAAACTTATCAAAATGGATTCAGGAATGGTGAAAATGGGTATTTCCGTTAAAATTTGAAAATTGAAATTTTTCAGAATATTTCCTTTAGTTCGTACAAAGAAGTAAAAACTATCTTTTTATTTATTACATAATTTTTAATCGATTTTTACTACTATTGTTTCCAGAGTTATAGCCAACTAAAATTTTAATTAATGAAATATTTGGATCTTACAAGGGGAAGACACATCGGTTCGAATCAGACTTCATCTCCTTTTTTATTAATTTGATATTGATTTATTAATAATTATTAACCTCCGATTGCAAAAAAAAATTTAGGATAAATAATAATTCAATAACAACATTGAAAAAAAATGTGTATATGTAATTTAATAGGCGTGAAAAGAAGTAATGTAGTGTCAGATCAGATTTTTTTAATACGTTTCTAGGCATATTAATAGTTCAAACGACTCAAAAAAAAATACTTTCGGGGCAATATTGTGGATTAGGAGCTGATAAATTTAAAAATATCATTTTTTTTAATTTTTAAATTTTTTTGGGTTTATTTAAACATTTAATAAAATACTTTTAGAAATAATATTAAAAATTTCATCTTAATTCTCCCCCACTACCACAAAAGAAATCTTAGGTAACTTTTCACTGGTTGTACATTGTTTAATGAAATGTTTTCTGGTTTCTTCCATTTAACACTGTAAATGTAGAAAAATAAAAAAAATTTCTTGGAAGCTGATTTTGTAAGTGGGGTAGCAGAAAAAATTAAAAAATACTGATTTTTTAAAATTTAAAAAAGTTTTTAGTTTATATTAACATGTAATGATAATTTTGTGGTTAGGCCAACTGTGGACCACGTAAATATCATTTCGTCTAGTTTCTATTATTTTTCTCCCAATATTATTTCATTCTTTCTATGAGTTTGGTCTTTCACTCTTCCCTATTTCACTTTGATGTTATTCGTTTTCATCCTCACCGTTTCAAACTCAACTTAGTGTATTTTTTGTCTGAATATCTTTCTATCTTTCATTTCCTGTTCTTGGGTACCTAGGTTCTACAATTCTTTCTTCATTTGTTGCAGATTTCGATAGTTGTTCTTTTGTTCCTAAAGTTTAAAGAATATTTGTTTATTTAACCTCTGTTCATCCACTCTGTACACATGACTCAAGAATCTCTAAGTTTTCTTTTTCTTATCATTTTTTCGATATCTTCTACTTCTTCATTCAGTTCTTGGTTGGATTTCAGTCTGTATCCTTCTGTTGTTTCCTTGGGGACTAGGATTACTTTCAGTGTTCTTCTCCCCTATTTTCTTTAACCGTTCCAGGCCGGTAAGGTGTAAAGTTTCACTTTCGGATAGTAACACTGGTCTCACTAGTGTGGCAAATAATGTCTGAGTTTGACCCTTCTTGAGAGATTTTTTTTATTGTAGATATCTTTGGTCAGAAAACGTAATTTATACTATTGTTTTCTTCTCTCTCCCATTGCCTCTCTATCCGTACTGTTGTATTTGATTGTTTCCCAAAGGATTATGCTTTTATTATTGTTTATTTAATGAGATGTTATTAGGATAGAAAGAACTTTTAACTTTTATTAAAGAGAAAAAAGATAATGTAACCTCATCTCTAAATATAACAAGTTTCTTATATTTGAAACAATAATGACAAGTCTTCAAATATGTTTTTCAACCTAACGATTTGAAACATTTTTATTGTTATTATGTTTTCTAAATGAAATGTTTTCATTAATGTTAATTTTCAGCTATTATTTAAAAAAAAAGATGATACATTATTAAATACTTAAAAAAGTTTTTTGTCGATATAAAAAAAAGTTTGTTTACTTAGTAACAATAATATGTTGAAGTAGAGTACTTCAAAATTTTCGTAGTTTTAACAAGTCATTCTAGAAATGTTTTAAAAATTATTTTTTGGTTAAAAAGTTTAATTAAATAAAAATAAATAAGTATAGTTGTAATTTTAGTAATAATTAACAGCTATATAAGGTAGAAAAGGGTTAACTTTTAAACTATATACACAGATGGTAGAATTTAAAAAAAATGCATTTTAATGTATGGTCTAAAGATAATGTTTAATCATACGAAAAATTCTCTCATTAATTAAATCAGAGCTTTCCCTATGTTTATACACATTATTTATTTAAAAAAATACTTTGTGAAAATGATCCAACTGTATGATCATTATTATTATTTTGCCTTTTATTTTATTGTTAACTTTTATGGGATTTTATTAGTCTATAAGATAATACTGAAATAACAGTCGCGACCGTCACATCAGTACCATCTGACTGTTCAATGTACATCCCCTTTTAGTATTGGGTTTATTAATGCAATAGTGTTTAATAACATTGCATAGAAGAGATAAGGCAAAGAGCTAAAGAGACTGATAAAGAGAGGCAGAGTGAGAGAGCGAAAAAGAGAGTGAGTGAGTGCGAGAGAGCAAGGGAGAGAGAGAGAGAGAGAGAGAGTGAGTAAGTGAAAAAGATAGAGAGAGAGCACCAATATATATATATATATGTGTGTGTTTGTATGTGTATGTGTGTGTCAGAGAAAATAGAGAGAGTAAATGGATGGCAAATGGTGATAGTCGTGGGGGGGGGGGTTACATGTATAAGAGAGAGAGAAAGTTGAATATTCCAATATCTACGCTGTCAAATTGGTTTCCATGGTAACAAGTATCCTTCCCCTACCATCCTACTCTTCATGTCAGCATTTTATTGTCATTTCTTTCTATCAGAGACTGCTAATGCTGTTTTACTCCCCCACTCACCCCGTGTTTTCCCATTCAGTACAAACATTTCCTCTTGACTTTTTTCAAACAATATTTCTGTGTCTCTACCACTTTCATCATTGTATCTCACTCGCACACTCTTTATATGAGCTTATACTGTTTCAACAGAAATATTTATTTTAAATGAAAAATAAATATTTCGTAGAAAATGATGTTTTGGGGGAAAATGAAAGGGGAATGAATTATATGTTTAAGGTATGAATAAACCATAAAATATATATATTACGTATTTAGAGATATAGATAAATACATAAAACTGAGATATAAAAATTATTCCCTCACATGCTACACACAATAATTTATTACAATTATTATTACTGCTGGTATAATTAATTTACCCTGCAGAATAAACGTAGTAATACCGTGCATACTCTACTGAAACATTTTCCATTAGAAAAGGGATACATTAATTTACTAATTTACACTATCTATTCTAGGATATGATGTAAATAATTAGGAGATAAAAGGGGATCGATCAAAAACTACTTTCTCTGAGAGTAACAATGGTAACTACAAAAGTATTGCAAAAATTTATGATATTAATTGTACAACTTAGTGTCACCTGTAATTTTAAGAAACTAGCACACAAATATTAAGTTCAATTAAGAAGCTACGAGGTATAATTTCAATTATCCTCCAAATTAAAAAGAGAAAAAAATGTTATTAGTGTTCGTGAGATTAGTCGCATAGTTTTCTAAGGAGATGTGGATTAATTTTTTTTATAAAGATTGTAAAGGTGTATTTCCTACTAGAAAATAAATCAAAACTAATTAAAATATTAATTCCATTATTGCTTTTTATACCGAGAAAAACATAATTTTTATTTTATATATTCGAAAAAACCATGACGAATAACAGATTTCTATCTAGGCGCGTTAAATCATAAATTTACCTCAAATTATACTATTATAGGAATGTCTACTAATTTTTAAAAAGTTATTTCTTAGACTTATTTATGAAAACATTAAAAAATCGGTTTAAATGACTGACAACTTGTTCTTTGAATTGGACAGGAAAGTAATATTTTTGACTAGCTACGAAAGCTTTACCAATAGAAAACTTAAAAGAGAAGTACGAAAGAAGGAGTTATTTAAATCCTCAGGAATTTCATACTGTATGCTCACTGAGAAAAAATTTCGTAACAACTGAACATTTACGTTAACAAATAATATTTTAGGATGAAGTATATAATGTTATAACTTATTATCATGTTTATGCAAGATTTCAACGAAATCGGTCAGTAAATATAACTCGTTCAGGAAACGGTCAGCAAAAAAAATGTTAAATTCTTATAGAGGCACTTCTTTTTAGATATCTCTCACCCTATCATCCTCTCTCTCTCTCTCTCTATATATATATATATATATATATATATATATATATATATAAAATATCTTTTATGAAGATTATAACAGTATGCATTTTTTATCATTGACGTCAAATTTCAGCTAAACTGGGTCGTAAATAAAACACCTACAGTCATTCGAAAGTGTATCTTTCGAGACACACATACACAAACATATACATGTGTTTACTTTATATACTTTTTTTAATAAAATATGTTTTTTTTACACTTTTAAAATATTTACCTTTAATATTTTAGCTAGGTACGAAATAGAAGAGTTTTACATTTATATTTTTACATTTTTAATTTAATTTATTTTACTTTTTTCAATTTAATGCATTTTTATAATCAACTTTCATTTTACTTATTAAATTAAAATTTATTTTTCATAAAATATTAATTACTACAAATGAATATCTAGAGAAACATAATTTTAAATAAATTACAGAGAAAGAAAACAAAATATTAATATCATACGTGAAAAAAACATTTAATTAAAATTCAGTTTAATTGAAGTTATATTTAATTTAAAATTTTAATTATTTTATTTCGAAAACGAATAATATATGCTTGAGCGAACGTTTAAAATCACAACGTTCAGTTGTATTTATAAGTTTTCTTTTTTTACTGATGTATAATAGAGATATTAAACATTTCTTTTTAGTTATTGTTCATGTTGCCGGAATATTTCTATTATAAAAATTCAATTAACGGAGAATTTTTTAATAACCTTTGATACAAAACGTCAAGACTCTATGAAATTATAATTGGAATCTACATTTTTGCGAATTTTTTTCTCTAATTAAGGAAAAATTTATTATTTTTTAATTTATTTTTTTAAATCATATAAAATAAAATAAAAATATTACTTCCGAGCACATTACAGCTAACTGGTTATAAACTTAAACTATTTGTCAACTAGACTCTAGCAGAGTATAGATCCAAGACCCTTTGGTATAACAGGTTACATGCTATCTAAACCGAGGATATCATCTTCAGAAAAACATCTCCCGTGTAAAAACATAAAAGGCAAAATAAATATGAAATCTCAGAGAATATTATTAATTTTATCAAGGCAGGCAGATGAACCTTAAATAAAAACAACAAAAATGATGCTAGAATGTTTATACAAACAAAAAAAAAAAAAAAAAATGAGTGAGAATCCAGCTTTCTGACTGCTTTACTAGGTAACTTGATTACTCATACGAGAACTATCTTTTATATTCATTACCGAATAATAAATAAAGTATCTTACGGTCATTAACTCGGGTAAACTTTCTGTAAGATTACACGGTAATAAAACTAATTATATGGAAATAGTGGTTTATTACAGTGAAACGAATTTAAATAACAGTAATATAATTTATCGTGCCAAACGTGATGCATGAATAATACCATACCAGTTCTAGTACGATGAATGATTATACATATATTACTAAATAAAATAAGTTCTAAAATGCTGCAAAGTTTAAATAATAAATGACACAAAATAAAATTAAAAAAGTTTTTGAATTCCGGTTTTGAATGAAATCTAATAAAACTGATGTAAACATTAACAAAATAAGAATTTAAAATCCAAAAGCTAAGCTTCTTTCATTAAATAATTGTTTGAAGGGTCAATGATGAATTTGGATAAATCGGCAAAAGAAAAAGAAATAATCATTAAAATAACAGTTAAAAAAAATTCATTGTATTAACGAAGGACGATATCAATTAAATTTAATTTGACAAATATTTATTATTATTATTATATTGTTTTAAATATTTTGTATATATTTTACGAAAAATGATAAGTTTTTGATTTTTTAATTTTAAAAAAATCAAAAAACTTATCAGCTACCATTAAATAAAAAATAACCTAGAAACAAATTAACGAATAAACAGCAAACCTGATAATTATCAACCACCAATAATAAAAATCCTTTATCATAATTGATGCAGAATGTATGCAAAATTGAAGAATTTTATTATAATTTTATAAAGATTAAACGTTTATATAATATATGTTCTTACGATAAATTATGTTACTCAACCTTAAACAGAGGGAAGGTGGAACCATGATATTTTGGTCGTTCCATATGACAGTGAGCAAGAAAGTATCTTGTAAGAGAACCTTTTACTTTCGACACGGACTGTCCAAAGCGAGATCGTCCTATTTTTCATTTTATTATACATATCCTGCACCATAAAAGTGCAAATATAATTTTTTATAGTGTTTTTTAATAATTTTTTATATCTTTTTTTTTTTTTTACTAATTCCGCTTTAAATACAGATGCTTAATAAGTGAAATCGGCATCTAATAAAAAAAGTAGCTGATCAAGTGAGTTCATAAACGAAGCGGGATACGTGTTGTAAAATATAAAGATAATCTTAATTAAGGTGTTAAATTATGAATGATTTTTTTGTTTTTAACTTACGTATTTTATTCCTTCGCATCCTATTTCTATAGAAAGAACATTTATTCATATGTTTGATAAGAGAATGTATTAACTCTATAGCTAAGCTTATCCTAACATATAATACAAAATATAGGATTACATAAACTACGTTATCTACTTAAATTTAATTCAATTTTTTATCTCATGAATTTTTTATTTTTAAATTACGATAAAAACTATTTTTACAAAAAAAAAAAAAAAGAAAAGACAAAATATAATATAATAAATAATTCATGTTAAAAACAATGAGTATTTTAATAAAGAGAATTTTTTTCTTTATAAATTTTATCTCTCTTTTTTTCAGGTTTATTTATTTATTCCCATATACATGTTTGAATATTACCTAGCAAATTGCAATATCCCCAGTAGACTGAATTTTATTATACAAAGAATCTACGTTACTTTAATAATTCTTCCACCAGCCATCGCTTTTTCATATTTTACATTTTATGAAAGTTACTGCAAACTATATATATATATATATATATATGTAAGCATGTGTATGCTTATATACATACATACACACACACACATACATGCATACATCTGCACGAATGTTATATGTCCGTTTTTTTTTTTTTTTTTTTTTATTTACAATGCAATAAAAAAAAATGAAACATGAACTATACAAATACATATATAATATATAATTTATTGTAACATTAAACGTTATTTAGAAAGCAATAATTTTTTTATTTATTTCAAAACTGTAAATTAACATCATAAATTATAAACTTTAATAAATTAATAAATCAAATTTAATGATTTTATATTAAATAAGATGTCAGTAAATTTATTCTAAATATGATGATTTTACCTTTCAATAAATTTTTATAAGTAAAATTTAACAATACTGTAAGAAAACTTCTAATATAATAACATAAACAAATGTTTCATCAAAACTTTTTAATTTATTCTTTGTGAATGAAAAACGAGCTACGAGCGGTACTAGTGAGAGAAAATAGTAAGAAATTTGAACACTGAGGACGTATCATTTGTTCTACGAAGAATATTTGGCTATAATAGTTTCAATTAAAAAGACTCTATTTAACGACTCCTGTGGACTATGTCTGTTATGTAGCTTTTCGTCGGAAATTTAAATTAGAGGCTAACATCCGAAATTTTCTAAGAAACAATATGACGATGTTGTCGAATATCATGTTTTTTTTTGTAATGTCGTGCATCTGCATTCGAATATTTAAAAATTAATGTAATATGTGTTTTAAATTTGTACTATTTTCCCTTTGATGTTGGACGTTTAAATTATTCATTTTGTTTTTCTTTTTAACTTTAGTTTAATTTATTAATTTGTTTTTATTTTTTAAGTTTTTTTTTTCAGTTATACTTAGCGTTGGTGAGGTTGAACTGTTTATTTTTAAAAAAATATTGCGTCCGGGCTCTAACGAATCTTCGTTGTGCGCCCAAAAACACAAAATAAAAAAGAATTTACATACTTATTTTAAAAAATAAAGTTATTTTTAAGATTAAGAAAACCCTAAATAGGTTGAATTTAAAAGAAAGTTCACATTTCCATAATATAACTTCTGCAACTTCCGTCAGGTTTTTATTTGACCGTAATTATTCAGTTGTACGCAAGAACACTGGGACGTTTTTTTTATGTATATAATATTTTCATTCCTAACAAATTGAAGTAAATTATAATGAGCTTTCAGATGCCAATTCTTCGGTGCGATATATCCTCGGTGAATTCCGTCGTTGCTGTAAATATACGAACAAGTACTCAACAATAAAACATTTAAATGAACAACGCGTGAAGATAAATTATTACCTGATCGCATTATCTTATCCTTTCTTTTTCTGTAATACCATATGTATATACAAATTGATGCCAAATATTGAATTATTAATTTTACTTAATCTGCGATATATGACTACATGATGGCTGTCAAATTTAAATCTATATTGTATTATATACAGATTGAATTTTAAGTTAACCGAGTGCTTATATGATTTTAAGATAGTCTTTTTCTGAAGTTACATCCTGTTTTCCCTATGTAGAAATTAAACAGTACTTTTAAAACGTTTAACTGAACTTTAACTTAAATGTATTTAACTTTGTAGTATATGGAATCTTCATATATACTTGTGGGGTTCTATAATTTAAGCGATGTGGGTTAATTTTTAATCAAATCTGTGTGGTTTTATTTTTTATTTAGGTAATTATTTATTTTTATTTTTTAATATTGTGTAAGCTACGTTTTAATAGAGTTTGTTATTTCTTTAATATTATTTGTATTGATTTTAAGTTTTATTTATTTTGCGTAGCAGTAAGTCAAACAGTGGGATACTAACTTTCAAGAAAATATATATTTTAAACATCAACAATGTTGAATTTGTCATCTCCTCATATTATAAGTATCTTAGATAGTTCGTAAATCATAGAGTTTTATAGCTAAAAATGTATATGAAGTTGTGTAGTTTAACTGTATTTTATCTACAATTGTGGTTGTTAATTCGATATTAAATTTTAGTTAATATATTTTGATTTATTATTTTAATACAACAAAACGTTTTACAACTTTGAAAACGAAGGATATTTTAAACGTGCAAATAATGTTGAAAGGTATATTTTCATATAAACTAGATGGTCAGGGACTCGCTTCGAATGCCCGACCATCTAGCCAGAGAGCTCTGCCTCCTAGAACCTCACAATGTTCGTTACCCTCATGGTTGTGAAAATAATACTGATAAATAACAGTTATAGTATTCATGCTTTCTAGAAGCTTGAAAAAAGAAAGTAAATTACAAAAGACAGAATAATAATAACTATGGTAACTAAAGTACATATACCTTTGATGACGAAAAATTAATAAATTATTTCTGTTGCCACAGTGATAGAAATATAATAATGAAGTAAAAGGATCTACTTTTTTTTTAATGAATGTTTTTTTTAAATTTCTAACTTCAACCCCAAGGCGGCTAAAGCCTCGGTCTATGGCTTATCCTGCAAATTTGAAAGTCGTTTTATCTTTATAGAAATATAAAATATGTAGAGATAAAACAAAAAAATATACGTCTTTTAAAAAGGATAATTATCCAGGTAACTAAAGTACACATTTTTAATTTCTCAAAATCACATAACACTTGGTTTAGAGTAAAGAAGTGATGATCAGCAATCGATTGATATTTTTTTATCGACCGATAAATCCATAAATTAAACTGGAAAATAAAACTTAAGGCCATGAATTGTTTAATATGATAAGAAATACAGAAATCAACATTTCATTGGAATCCTTCTAACGGTTTTTGAGATAACAATGAGAATGAATGCGTTTTATTGCACGCATAACAAATCTACAATATGGTATGTTAATTTAGGCAGTGGTAGTTCTGTTTACGTTCTAATAAACATAATCGTATAAAGAGTGGTATAGTTGGTGTTTGTTCATATACACGATTAAATTATGATGGAGTCGTTTTATTATTCATCACAGCAAAAAAATGACTGAATAAATAAAAATCATTATCTGTTATTTAAAATCGATTTATTTTGACGGGGCACCCGTTTTATTTTAATAATTGAATTTATAATTAATGAACTGTAATTTATTATTTTTTAATGATAATGATTAATAATGTAGTGTAGTATAAAACTGTTTTCAAAAAAAATTAATTGTAAATATTGATTAATGAATATTTAAATTAAAACGATGCAATAGCATTGAAATATTTTTATTATAGAATATTTCCTTTTTTTAAGGGTGAACAACCAGGAAGATTATTACCGCTGTCCAAGGACAATAATTCTGCATCCCAGAGGTGGTAGCGTAAAATGTAATGAAGAAAAAACACAAATAGATAATTTTATCAAATTACCTAACAGCTAATTCTTAAAGTATCGATGGAAGAAAATAAACAAAAATCCATCTATTAATTATAAACAATTCCCTAACTAAAACACAATATTGGTAAACTATCCATTATTAAAAACAGGAATTTTTCTCGTGAACATAAAAAGACATAAGTAATAAGTACATCTTTATAACTGATATACTTGAAATATTTAAAACAAAAAAAAAAATTAAATAAATTCTTTAGAATAAATAATACAAATTTAAATGAAATTCTATGATAAAAATAAAAACAAAACATAAAAAATACTTAACTTATTATGACAGTAATAAAATTAAAAAGTTAAAACTATTTTTTTCTTTAACATTTTCTATACAATTAAAATAAATTATCATGATGTTAGTTGTAAATTGAAACAAATGTATATATTACAATAAACGAATATTAAATTATTATCCAAGTCATATATATATATATGCATATAATGTTGAAAATTTAAATTAGTTCCATTAAAAATGTTACTTTCTTTTTTTTGCCTTAAAAAAATAAACCCTTTCTGAAAATAAAATAAAGCGTTCAAGAATAAGTAGAAAAAAATAAGATGTTGATGAAGAATAAGAATTAAATATAAAAAGAATAATAGTAGGTGGCACAGAAGAGAAAGAATGGTAGAAAAAGAACTCAAGAGAAACAACGGAGTTGGAAAAAGTATTCATTCCTCTTAATCCCCCTCTACAAAAAAAGTATTTATTTCTACTTTGCTCTGTGTACATAAAAACAAAGACAGTCTTAATACAATCAGAATAAAACATTACATTAGCATATAGTCCTATCCCAATAGTTAATCTCCATGAATACTACTTACATTAACATTAAAAAAAAAAAACGATAAATAAATTCTTAACTTTAATACAATTTAAAAATAAAAACCATATATTTACCAAGTTTTTCTTATATTTTAATTAACATTTTATCTAAGATTTTTTATAATTAAACTTTTTAATTATAAATTGTATATACGATCAAAGAAAATACGCCAAAAATTACTTATCTTTTGTAATAATTCTGTTATAGAATTTAACTCGTTAAATTAAATCTGATTTTAAACATATTTCAAATCTAATCCGCGGTTGAGGATATGTCACTGACATCTCAACAAAAGAAACTACCGCTAAGAAAACCGTACAGATCAAACCAATTACACGTTAAATGGATAAATTACTTCATATAAATTATATTATTAATAATTTTTCAGTTAAATAAAATGTTATAAAACTTTATTCCTCTTACTGTTTGTATGTTACATGCGTAATCATTTTTTTTAAACTATCAGTTAATTAATCATTTTCCAGTTATATTGATAACATTAAGTAGACTGCTCTTAATGATTTTTATAGTATAAGGATACTGTTTAAGAGTGTGCAAACTTAAACATTTCATAATTACACACGAATACTATTCGTATAGAATTTATAAAAAGTATTCTTTACAATTTCAGATTATTTCTGAAAAAAATATTTTACTGTAGTAATACATACGAATAAGACAATTTACTATTTAATAGATTAGAGAAGAAAGCTTGCAAAATACTCCACGAGTTTTCCCCGAATCAAGAGGAATATTTTTTACTCTAATTTGCTTTAAAATTAGTAATAAATTAAGATCAAAAACCCAAAAAACTTTTTTTATTTTTTAAAAATTGGGGGCTCCCGCAGTGAAGGGGGATTTTTGTAACTTATGCTTACAAAGTAAGTTTTAGGCATTGATAATAAGGAATTGCAAAAAAAATTATTTTTGTGACTCCCTTACTACTCCGGGGGATAAAATTAATGTTAAAAACGTATTCCCAAAGTGGAAATGCTAAACTTAAAAAAAATTATTTAAAAATATTGAAAAAAAGTCATAATTTTAAATAGATTCAAATATGGTTTTTTTAGGAAGGGGTGAACAGTTTTTTGCCAAATTTTATTTGTAAATATACCAGACATTTGAGAATAATGAAATATCAACATTTTCACATTAAAAAACTCAATAGGTACTATATATAGAGCTTTTAAACTTTCAAAAATTCATAAAACGATTTTTCGTTCCCACAGACTACAAAAATGGAATGGGAGAAAATTTTTAGTCCTTTTAAGGCTCATTGATGCAAAAAATATTTATTTAGAAATCGCCCATTATCTGAAGCGAGAAATAACGAAAAAATAAACAAACTTCAAGTCTTTTTTTTGGTGGGAGGGGGGGGGGCGGGTGAAAATTAAAACAAATTTGTGCAATTATTATCGTGATAAAACGGGCTGAAACTTCTGCAAGAAAAATCTTTTGATAAAATGTTTCAGTAGACTTTCTAATTTTGTTTAGCCAAAAAACACCCCTACACATTTTTACAATTTTAAAATAATTAATATAATAAAGCTTCCTACCAAGTTTAAAGAAAGCTGGTTTACGGAGTCTGGAGTAACTAAGCTTCAGAGGGCAACTTCCATACGTATATAAATACACTTATAAACATAATTATTTTTTGTCTTAGGGATAAAGTTAAATTTTATTTTTGCAATTCTCATATAAAACGTTAGGATATTTTTTTGTCCCCTTGAGATACAATTATAAGAAAAAGAATATGTTTTTATCATGTTTTGAGATCGATTACTATACTTTCCCTTTAGTATATCTGTACTTTTAGGTTTAAGCTTGATCACTCCACTAGTTATCCGGTGTCTGTAGACAAGGAAGAGACAGCACAACACGTCTTCTTTTGCTGCCCCCGATTTGAGAATACAAAGAGGGAAATATTGTACAACATACATAGAAGGGAAATGTTTCTGCCAGAGAAACTGCAGCAGATCATGTTGGAAAGCGTGGAAAACTGGATGGCTGTAGCAAGGTTTGCTAGGAAGATTATGGAGGAGCTGTAAGTCTTGGAGGAGTCTCGCAGGGGTCATCCAAGGGCGGACAGACACGCAGCTGAAAGACTAGGGGGTTCTACGTATGTGTGAGGGGGGGTCGCCTGGGCGTGAGGTAACTACAGATTGACTGTAAGGTGTTTGTTTTTGTGACTGGATATTACTGACTTTGATGTGATGTGTAGAGTGTCCGACGTGAGGTATTTATTTATTCTGAGTGATGTTTGGATGTCGTGAAGTGTGTGGTGAGTTTTTAGTCTGATGCTTGGTATCTTTTGGGTGTGAGGTCGGTGTCTGTTGACTGTGGTATCTGAATGTGTGTGATGGCGTATTTCTCCTTCCTGAAGTAATGTACATCAGCTGTACCAGGAAGGGTGGGTAGCTAGGAGTGGAGGTTTAGTCGGTAGTGCGCAGGAACACGTACGCATTTAATAACATCTTCCGGAACCTGTTAGCGAGCCCGACACTGCCTAGGCGCCCTAAATAGGGTTCCTCCACCTCTTAAAAAAAAAAATAAAAAATGTATAGCTGTACTAGCTATATTAGCTGAGAAATCAAAAAACCTAATAATAGCAACACAGAATTATGGAAATAGAATTCATAAGAAAATTAGTAAAAGATCTTATTACTTGACATTTTTGATAAAAAGACTTAGGTTAACCAAAACCACAAAATAAATTTAGGTAGAAATAGAAATTTAAAAACATTTTATATATTGTGGGACAGCTAGAAGAAATTCATCGTTTTTATGTCTATTTCGTAATCCTGGAGCACTCAATTAACTTTTCGACTTCATTTCTACATCCTAAATTAAAATAATAACATATTAGAATAAATTAAAAAAAATTAAGTATCTGGAGAGATTAGGAAGTAAATTAAATACTGATAGTTTAACTGCATAAAAATTATAGTTGATAGCTAGCAAACAAGTATCTGTTATTAAAACAGTTAAAATATTAAAATATCATTTATCATCCAACTTACACAGGTCATTATTTATTTTTTATATACCTATCATCATGTAATTATTTAATATTTGAGGAACAAAATATTTAATTTTATATTCAAAATATTCGATAAATAAAACTACTTTATCTGCAGGATATGGAAATAGCCTCCCAAAATCTCATTCCAATTTACTGACCATGATGAACATATTATCAAATCAATCTAGCATTAAAGAAGTAGCGGCACGGTCTCAAATTATTGTCAAGTAGAACTATTTGTGCGAGTATAAACATATTTACACTCATCATGTAACTAATCAAGAATGTAGAACAAACCCAAACCTTCGAATTAACTTGCATAGGAACTGCAATTAAATAATTTGACACACTGATTTATTACTTATCAAATAAGGAAGTACGGTGATGTTTTTGAAAACTGGTACACGAATATGTACAATCGATATATATTTTTCACTGTAATACCAAAACTGTCAGTCTGAACCTCTGTCCTCTCTGACATTTAATTCTTGTGGAAAAGCACAGCTAATTTTTGTAAAATTCTATAAGAAGACACATACTGATTTTATTTTAAATGCTAATGAAAAATTTCATCTTCTCTTATGTATGTCATGAATGAACAGTTAGTAGAAGTATAACTAACTGTTCATTCAGTTAGTTAATCAAAGCCAAAGTTTTATTTAAAATAAAACTTTTTAAAGTATCTTCATTTATCAAAGAACATATTTCAATGAAAATAAAAAAAAAACAGTGTATATAATATAATTATTGGTTACCGTAATCTCCTTTATAAATTTAAAAATCTTTGGTATTGAAATATCCGTAATACTTAAAGGTTATTTCTTATTCTTAATATTCAGTTTGTTTGAAAATTCATTAAATTATTTCTCTTTCAATAAACTTTGCGTATTTTGAATAAAATATCTGTAATCATTTAAAAAAGGGTTGCCTTTTTAATTGAATAAGGATAAAATTATGAGATTAATCGAAAAAATGTATAAATATTACACAAATGCTTTTCCAATTACCTGTTATTCATGTTGATTTATTTTATTCTATTTTAAGACAATTAAACGTATTACTTTAATAATCTAGTAAATAGGAATCCAGAAACACTATAATAAAAAATAAATAAGACTTGCCTATAATTTATTTATTATTAAGAGAAAGAACGTAAATATAATTAAATGATATTTACAAAATGTATAAAAATTGTCACAATATTTTATATTTTCACTAATATTATGATAATTAAACTGAATGTTATTTTCTGGCCTTCCTAGCATTGTCACTCAAACACTTGTAGTTACTTTTTTCTGAGCACATCTATTCTCAAAACTACATTAGCACTTATTCTTCCTGTTGGGATTATCGAACAAATAGCGACGTTAAGTTACCCCCACTCCCATTCCTACTTTCATGGCCTCTTCTGCTTTGATTGATGGCTCATCTCACGCTCAACGGTTATACAATTTCTTGAAATTAATCCTTCTGATTGTTTATTTTAACAATTTTAGATTAAACGCTACATCGTATTAAGTGTTTATTTGTTCATTGATTATATCCCGTCCTTTCAATTTTAGCTTAATATTTCTATGTTTACTAAAATATTTAAACGGATGCGGAGCGGGAGGGACGAATTTAACATCGTTATTTATTTGACGATCCAAAATTATATTTTTTATTTGACGATCTCAGGAAGACTTAATGCTAAAAGTAGATTGTAGAATGCAGGTACTCTAAAACGCGTCAACTGCAAATGTTAGGGTGAAAATGCTAGGAAGGGGAGAAAATAACACTCAATTTTAATAAAATTTTAACACTTTTTACGTTTTTTAAATTTTTCTTAGAAAAATCTCATATTGAAGTTAAAAGTTAATAACTTGAAAAAAATTACTCAAAACCAAATAACATCTTTGGAAGTAATAATCACGCAAAAATATACTGGTAATACATCTAGCGTTTTTTTTAAGTACTCATTACTTTAACATCAATCATCCTACTTCAAAAAACGGATACTTTTCAAAATTATTGCGCTAATAATATCTCATTTTTCTTAATTTTAATGGAACAAATTAATATTGAAGTTATTTTAAGTCTTTTCAGAAAAAAAAAATACTAACTGTAATCGCGGAAGTAAGAAAAATATATTTAATAGGACTATTTTATAATCTTATTACATTATAAAAATAAGCGTATATTATTTATTTAAATCAGCTCTACTTATAGCTAAAATTATAATATCCAAATAGCCAAGAAAGGGAAGGGGAAAAGAGGGAGACAGTGAGAGAGAAATTCAAACAAAAGGAATTTTACTGTTATTTAAAATCATGCCAGTCATCAATTCCACTAAGTCATTTTTTAAATTTACATAACAGTTCATTCGTACCACGCAGTTAAAAGAAAACGTACACACGTATACATAAAAGCAATACAATCATACTAACAAACAGATCGTAAATAAGTTGAATATGATTTAATCTTAACGGTTTTACAAACCATAACGTAATAATAATAATAATAATACTTACTTGAATAATAGTACAATTTACGTGTAACTCAAAATTTATATATTACTAATAACAATGAATTCTGTATACACTGTAATAAAAAATTATTTAAATATATATATATATATATATATATATATATATATATATATATATATTAATAAATTATTATAATTTATGATTATAATACATTATTACAAAATGTAAGTTTAAAAATAGTATTATTTACTTTTATTTTTCAATTATGAGAATTTATTGAATGACAATTACCTGTTTTCTGTTGTTAAGCTACTCGTACAGTCATTCACATTTAGTATTTTCAAATACAACTCAGCAGTAATAATAATATTAGTAATAGTTAAGTGATGGATTGATTATTTCATGGCGTTTGATGTGAAGTAGCCTTTTGAAAGAAAAAATAAAACAGTGGTAAAATGTAGAAAAAATAAAAAAAGATTTAGAAAGAATTTTATAAAGATCTTAATAAACTGATAAGAAATTTACAATGTTAAAAAAAAAATTGTAACAAAATGATGTAAAAATAATTCTATAAATAAAATATCTACAATGAAAAAAGGAAAAAAAAACAAACTTTCCTTAAAATGAATCTACCGTATATATATATAAAATTTAAAAGGCTCTCCCGTAATAATAAAAGGCTTTAGTTAAACCGATGAAAACTTATGGTAGCAACGAACCATGGACGCTAAATTTAGTAGAAATAAAATTATTGCTAGTCTTAGAAAAGAAAATGCTAAGTTGAATATATATGATCCTATTAATTAGGATGGAACCGGAGGTTAAGATGTAATGAAGGAATAGAAAGAATATTGCAATAAATAAATAATATTATAAGATTGGTCATATCCATGGGTGGGCCATTTACAAATAATTCCAGCATATTCACAACAGAGAAAAATACTGGATGGAGAAATGAGAAGCATGGGTGTTGTGAACAGGAAGAAGTTGACACAGATTAGATCGAGTGGAGCGAGTTATGAGGCTATGGTCCACGTCGAAATGTAGAGCCATTTAAACAAAGCATATATATAGTACACAAATGTATTATATAAAATACGCAATACTAAACTACTTTAGAAAGAAAAGAATTTCCTTCTTTGGACACATAATAAGAACAGAACCGAACGGGCTCGTCAGGAAATTGGTCGAGTAATATTGGAAAATGTCAAAAACACCGACCTGGATAACCGAAATTAAACAAGATATGCAAGAACTAGAAATCACAATGGAAGATTTATGGAACAAAATTGACAATATAAAAATACTAAAAGAAGCAAACTCCAAATTTTAAATTAAAGAAAAGAAAATAACAAGGGTTTGTTCAGAAGAACTCAAGAAAGCAAGATTTGACAGAATGAAGAAGTATTGGGAAGCAATCAAGAAAAAAAAGAAAAAGAAAAGACGAACCAGAGTTGACTAAATTCTGTGACCTCAAAATCCTCAAAAAAGCAATACATAATATGATGTAATTATAAAACATTTCAGAAAAAAATTAAAATATAATTTTTATAGGAGATAAAAAATGGTACCAACATTTTTACAAATTATATTTTTATATTTTATTGTTTTTTTTTAATATTTTTAAATTTATAAATAAATAGGTCAATTTATAGAAACAGTTTATAAATTCATTCGTTGTGGTTGTGACGCATATAAAACATCATTGCCATTACCAGATAGTAATGCTGTTCATTATACAATTTGTCGTTTGAATAGAATAAAGAAATCACTTATAGGGCAGAATATCATCTAAATTTCAGAGGGTTTAGCACACTAATATGCAGATTAGAGTGTATTCAGCTTAATGAAAAAGGCAAAGGAAACCACTTCATATTTCTTAATACTCCTGCCCTGATATAACTGTTATTTCTGGAAACTGTGATTTAATTGTTTACAGGTTCTTTGACAACCGGTAGTGGATAACAGCCACTACGGTTAAAACACGTAACCTGCATACGTAATTATGATTAAATAAATATATTGTATCTTTTAACAGGCATGTGCTTATTTTCTATATTTAAAAACCAATTTTAATTCAATTATTTTACATTAGTAAACAATTATTAACTCTCAATTCTTTAGTTAGATGAAAATTTATTTTAAATTATAGGGAGTTTTAATTAGACAAAGAGTAAACAAGCTTATTTTATAATAAATCTACCGAAAATTAATTAACCATACACTTAAGAGGTGAATGCTATTAAAAAAATTGACCGATCAACATTAATTTTACAAGGAATAATGCAAATGTTTCGTTTAAGGCCTACTTATAGTAATAATAATATGAATAATCTTTAGCGCAATTAAAATATTGTTAAATGAAGTTTGTGAAAGTCAGGGTATGAGGATAAACAAAGAGAAAACAAAATTATATCAGGAGGAAAAAAGGAGAGGACTGCGATTAAGATAGGAAATGAAGTTTTAGAGCAGATGAAGAAATCTCAGTACTTTGAGAGCTTTATAACTGATGACCTTGCACAGTAGAAATTAAAATAAGAATATCAAGAAGTAAGCAGGCATTTTATAAGAATGGAAGACTTCTGGGTGGAAAGTTAAACTTACCGTTAAGAAAGATATTAATGAAATATTTTATTCGGAGTGTGATGCTCTATGGAGCTGGAACGTGGACGATCAGAAAGGCAGACAGAAAACGAATTAAGGCTTTTGAGATGTGAGTGTGCCGCAGAATGATAAATGTAAGATGGAAAGACCGTGTAAAAAATTAGGAAGTATTAAATAGAATTGTAGGAAAGGAAAATGCTAAATGAGATTGAATGTAGGAAAAGGAACCGGCTAGGACATTGTATGCGAAGAAGTGTTTATTAGTAGATCAGATAGAAGATTTGGTGAATGGAAGGAAAGGAAGAGATTTCAAACGATAGATAGAATTGTGGTAAAGAGAAAATATGCGATAAAAAAGAGGTTAACGAAGGGTAGAACAAAGTGGAAAGCAGCAGCCGTGACAGAACCTGCTCTAATGACAGAACACTATGAATGAATGAATGATTTCGTGATAAATAAGTTAGGATTCAACAGAAGTCGGTAAACTGATAAAACAGGAAAAATAAATAAAAATTCAGAAGAAAGAGATAAAAAACAGAATAAAGAAATGTTTAATTAATAATCAAAAAACCTACTTGCCAACAATTATTTTATATATACGTTCAATCGCTTTCAGAATAAAATTCCATCAGGAACTTCAAAAATGTATGTTACAATCTTAGTAAAAAAAAAAAACTTCTTCGTCATGTAAATTTATTTATGTAACAGTGTATTATAATTATATGTGTATATTTATGTATTTATATTATAATATAACAGTGGTAGTCATAGTTTAAAATTATGTCGACTTAACCTGTCGTTAAGTCATTAACGACTGCATCTTGGGATGACTGTCCTATCATTATGAATGTCTCTCTACCTTTATGACGGTGGAGACATTCGTGGCCGCATTTGGCTCATTATAAACATAGAAGACTAGAGAAATCGGCTGTAGCCCAGTATTGCCTGAAAAGTGGTTAAAAAATTGGTTTATTAGGATTTAAGTACAGTGTTAAAAATTGTATTGTTACTAAACAGGAATCGGATAGTTGAAAAATTTACTTTATCAGTAGTAATGAAGAAATTGCAGGTTCATGCCATTTTTATCTTTCTAGAGAGAATCTTTATTTATCCAACTCATATAAGGTGTGCTTAATTCGTAGAGGGCAGTCTGAGTTTGAGGTTTACAGGTTTTTAATTTTTACTCTTATTCTGACATCGATACCAAAAAATACTTTTCAATATTACAGTTTATTTTAAAATAATTATTTTTTGTTTTACTATTACTTTTTTAAATTAATTTATCTATTTTAAATATTTTCATTTAATTTTTCTGTAAGATTCAACCGATGATGATTGTTTAACTATCGAAATGACTAATTAAGTTAAAGAATTAATATAAAATATTTTTAAATAATTTCTGAGCGTAATTTATTTTTCAATTTATAAATATGTACATTATATCATCTAATTTATCCAAGATGATAAATGAAAAGTTATTTGCAAACTATCATATGATATTAAAACTTATTGAATTCAAGAAAAAAAACAATACAGTATACAAAAAAATGACAATAAACTTTGTACTTTTAAAAATTGATACAAAACAAAAAAATAAAAATGTTTTTGTAAATCATAAAAAAATAAAACATAAAGAAGAATTACACCTTTTCATAAAATGTGTGTAGAAATGATTTTTTGTTTTTGTTCTATTTATATTTCTCTTTTGTTTTTGTTTTATATGGTATAAAACAACAATTGGGGTACTTCTTTTAATATTAAGGGAGATGACGTTTACGTGTTCGTTATGAAAGTAATATGAGTTGAGTTTGAAAGAAAATGTATGAAGACAAAATATATATATTTTTTTTTGTTTATGTTTTTGTTTGAATATTTGTTTCTTTACAAAATGTACTATTATACATTATATGTATAAGAATATTTCTCTTGTCTTTTCTCATTCTGTAATAGGAGAAAATGAACGAAAAAGAAAAATAATAATGTAAAAAAAAGAAAATAAAAAAACAATATAAAAGGATTTTTTTAACTAACAAAAAAAATTTAACACTATTGAGAAGAATATCTTAATACCGTAAATCCTTTTCAAGCTATGCAAAAATAATGGTAGTATTTATTAAAATTTAATCTAAAATAAAAAACCAATAAAAACTTTAATACTTTATTCTACGTTCTATTCTGTCGTATAAAAATAAAATTTCCCATGTGATGATAATTTCACTCTACATTAGATAAATAAAAAAATTCAAGGGAACATAGAAAAATAAGGAGAAAGGGATAACATTGGCAAATACTAAATTTTTCTTTTTTCTATAAATTTTATAAAAAAAAAATTTTTTTAATTAAAAAAAGAGTAAATTTTATAGGTGTATCTAGATAATTAATTTTTCTCGGTCCGAATTTCGAGGCTGGGACGTAGTTTATAATAAAAATAAACAGGATTTTTACGTAGACAAGATACCACACGCCAGGACCTCACCACTAAAGGAATCAGGATACTTTTGTTGAAGTTACCATATCTTAAGCGTATCCTCTTTGTTTTGAGGCGATTAGAACTGGCTTTTCATCCTTTTGTATCCAGTTATGTAACGACAATTCATATACCAATGTGTACACAGAAGCTAAATAAAATATAATCTTTCAAAAAATCTTTGGAAAGATTTAAAGACGATAAAGGACGATAAAGGAAAACAACAAAACACATACATTTCAATTTTAGGAGGTGGGGATCGATTTTTTTGTATTATTTATACCTATTCTACTCGTAAAAATAAAGGAAAATGTTTATATAAACACATGTCCTAAAATGCTTCGTTTGCGAGTCACGACTAGTGGAAGATTTCGCTGAGATTTCAACAACCACGTGAAATGAGGTCGTACTGAAACTTTTAGGACGTTAATTAAAGGGTAGAATTAGTGATTCTTTATGGTTCTTTACCTGAAAACAAAAACAATGATGTAAGATAAGTTAAATAAAACAAAGAAAAGTTAGAAAAATTCGAATTTTATTTACAAACGGTTTTTTGTTTACATTTAATGTAAACAAAAAAAAAAAACAAATTTATTAGATGATCTGAAAAATTTGTAAAAAAAAATTTATTGTTAAAAGTTACTGGTAAAAATTAAAAAAAGAAACTGGAAATTACACAATTGTAAAATAAAAATTACTTGGATAATAATATTTTTATTAATGACAGAAACACAATAAATTATTTGAAAAATTATTATTTCAAAGTTGGCAATAAAAAAACAACAGATGATCAACAATGTACAATACTGTAATAGTATTAAATCATTCTGTATGGTACATTAAGTATATCGGGTACTATTAACTGCGCTGTCGTTGGCAAAGGTTTTCTGTGAATTTTAGTTGGAATATGATCGGTTTGACTTTGAAATAATGCCTCACTTATTTATAACAAAAGAATACACTGATATGGTATTCATTTTAAGTGTGTATAATGATAATGCTACAGCTGCTGCAGTAGAATATGAAATACGTTTTCCGAATCGCAGGATTCCAGATCCCAAAATAACTAGCGCGACTTCTCGCAATCTTCGGGAAACAGGTTCATTACCTAGTATTCGTATCAGCTATGAACGATCTGTCCAACAGGATGCTGTTATTAATGAAATTATTATCGATGCAGTTCAGCGCACTCAAGGCATCAATATACGATGCCTTTCTAAGCGGATCGGAGTTTCATATTAGATGGTTTGCAGGGTATATAAAAAAAAAGTTTTATTTTTATTATAAACAACCAGTTCAAAATTTATACGCAGGAGACGGTCCTTTTCGTTTGGATTTCTGCAACTAGTGGAATACAAATCGACAAATCTAGAAGAATGTTTTGTTTACCGACGAGGTAAATAAATTTCACTCTATATAATGTCACCAACTAACCCAATCAGCATACACTGGCAGAAGTAAATCCTCATGAAACGGTGGAAAGAAATTTTCAACACCGATTTAGCGTCAATGTATGGTGGGACTTTCTTCACACTCAGCTGCTTGAACCGTTCATATTACCTGGCCGCTTAAATCCCGAGGTCTACTTGCACTCTCTTCAAGAAGAATTACGGCAACCGCTTGAAGATGTTCTTCTGGAACTGAGACGCAATTAATACTTTCAGCACGATGGCGCGCCTCCCAACTTCTCTTGTGCCATTTCCACTCGCTTAAATCATTTCCCTGCAAAATGGATCGGTCATGGAGGTCCACATTCCTGGCCACCAAGATTGCCTGATCTAACACCTTTAGATCTTTGCATCTTGGGATGAATTAAAATATTGTACACAAAAAAAGTACATTCTCGTTAGGAATTAATTGTCCGCATTATGGATGCTGCTGAACAACTTAAGGAAAGCCGTGAAGTAAAAAGGGAAAAGTAGTGCAGAAGGCTGCCAAGAAATGTGTTTAAAATGGCGAGCTCATTTTTGAACATTTATTATTAACTGGGTACGTGTAATGCGCTTTGGTCTAGTGTATTTTTGCACTGTTGTGTACTGTTGTTCAGTTCCTTTGTTCTTAGAAAGTAGTTCATTCTTGTTTGAGACTTGGCTAGGAGTGTTTTGTTTGGAGTTTATTTTAGTATAACACCTATGGGAATGTCGCTTGTGGCATTCGCATCGATGGCATCCTGGCTGAGACTAGACTGAAAGATGTCATTACCAAGGTACTGAAGATGATCTCCGGTAAAGCCCATAAGGGGCTAGGTACGCAGAGGGTAGCGTGACGACCAGAACCGTCACAAGAAGGGTGTCTTCCCCTATGTTTTCAGGATGTGCGTACTTTTGCCCTGTTGTATTTTTGTCTAGTTTACTGTCTAAATAGAATTTTTCTATTTTTCTTTGTTTTATTCAACTTTTCATAAACCATTTTGTTCATAAATAAATTCTCTACAAGATTTATTACCCATTTAACAAAGTTATTGTACGTCAAACATAAAAAACATTGTTTTTTACCCCTATTTATTTGTTTTACTCCAAATTTCTCAAAAATGTACTGCAGATACGGTTTTGGGGCCTATTTTATTTAATTTTTCAAGTCAAAATACATAAGAAATCACTAATTCTACTCCTTAATTAACGTGCTACAAATTTCAGTACGACCGCATTCCACCGGGGTAGCTGGAATTGGAGCGAAATATTTCAGTAGCCGTAACTCGCAAACGAAGCATTTTAGGACATATGTTTTTAGAAACTATTTGAACTACTTCCTTTATTTTACGTGTAGAATAAGCTATGAAAGTTCCGGGAGAACTTCGTGACACTCTCTGGATATGCATTATAGGTAACAAATTTGCCTTTATATATTTTTCTCTAAAAATGCCTATCGAAAATCGCAATTCCCCACACCGTTATGGAATTTTGAAAAATGATCAACTCCCTTATATTGAAATATTTGAGCTAAATTTGAAGAAACTTGATTTGGTCAATCCTGAGATATAAAATCAAATGTAGTATGTCACACACACACACGCGCGCGCGCGCGTACATATTACGAACATACATATATACGTTTTTTCTCTAGAGTAGTTAATTGGACCCTAAAACGTAAATATTTGCAAAAAATCCGATACCCCGTATTTTTGACATGATCACCATACCTTTAATATAATTTTCTAGCTGTAATCACCAGTAAAGTAAAAATAAATCCAAAATAATTACAAACCCACTGATGAACATAGATCATACACGTCCGTAAAGTTTTCGAAAAACACGCAAGTTTCTTTGTGATAAATATTTGCTGTAGTTTTGATATCATAGCTTAAAATTGGTTTAAAATATTAATGTACAAGTGGAAAAATAAACACATTTAATAAGAGAAAACAAAAATTATTAATTTAATTTAGTTTTCCCGTAGAATTTAATTAAAAGCGTACTACATATTTTACTAGTTAAATTACTAAAATACTGTTTTTATTAATAATAATTAACAATGAAAAACAAATATTTAAATACATAAATCATTATGAGTGTTTAAAAATTTTCATGAAAACATTCATACAATAACATTAAATTTAAACTTTTTTTGTTTTATTTTCAATGTAATTTGTAATATATTTCATTAATACAATATAAAATTATAAGAATGTACTGTTTTTACATTAATGTATAAATACATTTATATATATATATATATATATATATATATATATATATATATATATATATCCATTTGTTTTTGGATAAAACACAGAGAAATGATTTGGAATTCAGATCACGAATATTGGAGCTAAAGATGAATAGTTTCACATCGTTTGTTCGAGTAATTTTGTTTTGCAGAGTAGAATTTGAAATAAGATGCTTAAATTGATCGCGTTTCAAAACATAATGCATAGTTTAACTCAAACCATTAATTTATATTCAATATAATAGATGGAATTTGAATTCTACTCATTTTATTATTATTATTATTACTCATATTATGAGATAGAAAACTTTGCTTATGAAATGATTTCCATTACATTATTATTAGTAATAATACAAATATATTAATCTAAGATACCACATAATAAAAGAATGTTTATATAGAAAATAAATCTGTTGATAGCAGAGATACATTTATAAATAGGAAATAAATTATAAAAAACAGTATTTAAAATCGAATATAATCTTTATATTGAAATATAAAATGGGCATCATGAAAATTAGAAAAAACAATAAATAAATTTTATAAATACATATTACGACTGAATTAAAAAAAAAAAAATACAGCATGACGACAAAAAAAAGTTTAAAAAATCCTTTTTTTAATTTGCAGCATTTCGTTATATAATTGTAATGTTGTAAGTATACATATATGTAAATTTACTAGGATACAAACTAATATACGAAAATAGAGTAATTCATTATCAACGAATTTTATGAAGATTAAAAGGTTAAAAATTTGTGAAAGATAACATTTCGCGTACGTACTAAACTTTTTAACAACTTTAAGAAATCATTTATTAAAAAATAAATAATTAAATAAATAAAAACCGTACACCAGACTACAGATCAATATTTAAGGCTTTTAAAAAATTCATTTGTTTATACAATCAATCAATTGCAGGATTTTGCATAATAGCAATTACCTTTAAAAGAAAACTGTGATGAAAGGTAGATTACTAGTAGCATATTAAAATTATCAAACCTGGTCGGAATTTGACTATTCAATCTCCTGACGGGCAGTGTAGCTGCTGTTCCTTCAGGGAAAATAAATAAATCTAATTTATTTTAATAAAAATTAGTAAATAAAAATTTACGAAGCTATTGGTTAGAAGGTCGACAAAGTTTTCAACCATGATTTTTGTTAATTAGATCAATTTACGATCTTATACATACTCGTATATATAAAATACGAAATCAGTAACTAAATGCGACCTGATATCTGATTTAAGACTTGATAATTTTTTGTGTATTACTTTATTTACAATCAGTTTCCTGAAAAATGAAACTATAAGTAAATTGTAAGGAGTAATAATGGCGTAAAAGGAAGGCATCCAGTGATACCTTTCAAGATAATATAAAGGTTTAAACAAAGTACAGTACAATAAAAAGTATAACGAATAAAAATATAGCTAAGCGTAACAAAAGTACAAACAATTCGACAATTAACTGTTAAAAACGAAAAAGGTTTAAGTGTAACATAACTTAACTTAGGTATAGAGAACAATAAAATTAAATGGTTAACCAAACAGAACAAGCAACTAAATATAAACAGATTTTCACAACTCATACAAGTATATGAGGAAAAAAAGAAGACGAATAACAAATTAATATTGGTCACATATAAGAAACAAAGTCGAAATCATGAAATTTAAACAAAAATTCATAAACAAAGAAAACAGAAGAATTCTTATTATTAAGTTAAAATAAATCATAAATAGTATCAGAAAAATTTCACTAACTAAAGGATGATATTCAACGTACAACAGCCTCTAGATCCAATACGTGCAACTTCTTTAGTCGTCTCATATGTTAACTGTTATCCAAAAGGTTAACAGTCAGATGGTTTTCGTGCGCGTTTAGCTTAAGTACGTACTTTGAACTTAGCCGGTGAATTTCTTCCTGAATAGCTGCCATCCCTATGTAATCGTAGATCTCCTTGTTCCTCAAAAATTATTCCTCCGAAATATTCCTCAGCACTTTGTTCTAAAACCTTTGGATGGTGTCGATATTGCCATTGCTTGCCGTACCCCAACTCTGTATCCCGTAGGCCCATATTAGCTTTAAAACGCCTTCTAGAACAACAGTCTGTTATTTAACGATAACAAGGACCTTCTTCATAATAACTAGTTCAACCGTCTAAGCTTGATATTTATTTGTTTTCTGTCTCTCTCACATGATTTTGCCATATTAGGCAATGGTCCAAATGAAGGTATGTACGCTATCGAAATTAGGGATGTGAATTCCATCTAGGCTGACTCGTGAGCAAACTTCCCTCCTAATCGCAAAGTCACATGACTCGATTTAGCAGTATTAACATGTACCTTCCATTTGACTAGCCATTCACTGAGAAGGCCTGACTCCGATTGCACTTTCTCTGACGCTACTGAAGGATTAACTTCAATCGCTATAAATGCCGTGTCATCAGCTAAGATCGCAAGAATGATATTTTCCGTGCTAGGAAGAGCAGTACAATAGATTGAATACAAAAACCAGGCCCGAGACTGAACCATGCGGAACCCCCGATTTCGTCAAAAAAGCCTGATAACTCCTGGCCATATTTAATTTGTGAGGACCATCCATTAAGGTAGTAAAATAACAGGAAGATACGAGGCAGAAAAGAAAAATTATTTTTTTTTTTTTGGTAGTTTCTACGCTCACAGTGACATTCTTGTACTAATCCCATTAAATTCGTATATCTGTTTTGTTATGGTATTTGGGAAATTTTATTCAGAAAGGATGATAATACGCAAATTTATTTTTCATTAGTTATCATTTTGCTTGAAATGCTCAAGCGAGATTAACCGATTTCTATGAAGTTTTGTAAAATGACTATTAATATGGGTGATTGATTCCATTTAACATTGGTTACAATACGTCAAGAGAAGTTCTCGATATCCAGCCTTCTTTGCGGGATTAAAAAAAACATTAATCGTAAAAATCGACTGGTTGCCGATTGAAGCCCTGTTTTTGGAAATCTTAAAATATTCGATTTTTAATCTTAACAATATGCCAATAAATGCCTGAACAAAAGAAAGAGGAATTGAGCGAGTAAAATAATACAGATACTTAACTAACATATAAGATAAAGTGAAAACGAATAAAAACAAAGTAAACTTAGCAGCAAGTAAGGACGCATTTAAAATAAAAAAAAAATTAATGTAATAAGATGGAATTAGGCATGAAGAACCGATTTGAAAGCGATTTGAAAAAAGGGTTCTTTAATGTATCACGTACAAAAGCATTTTTTCTTCTAGTGAGAATTTCCCTTTGTATCTAATTTTTAATTTGTCTTTCATAATTTTTTAATTCAAATGTTATCAAATATAAAAAAGAAACAAAATATAATCCTTAAAAAACAAATCTTAAAAACTCAATAATAATAATATTCAATTAACTTCAGTGTTTTGAAGTTATAACTAAAAATCAATAGTTATTAATTTATAGATACTACTTGGTTATACAGTAAGCAACAAAAATGCTACAGGTAAAAAAGAAATTCTTATATAATCATAAGTCACAAGAGAAAGAAATAATATGTACATAAAACGTAGTAAAAGCATACTGAAACTTAGATTAAGATCTAATAATCTGAATACTATAGAGACTTTTTAGTGTATTACAATTTGTGACAGACATTTGTAAAAGGAAGAATTAGATCTGTTATGCCATATACTCTTAATAAACTATCCAGAGATTAATTAATCTGTTAATAAAACAAAGAATATTATAAAATCTGTTAAATGAAGAAAAATAATTGATAATGTATGATTTAGTAAATATTATAAAAACGGTTAAAACAAAACTGAAAATTTAAATGAATTAAATCAATTATTAAATAACAAAAAAAAAAAAAAAAATAGAAATGTTAATTCAGAAAATAAGTTTATTTGAAAATCTTAGAAATTTTTATTAATTTTATAATTTCGACAAAAGTTAAACATTTATCTAACATTGATGATTAAATAAAAGATTAATTTTTTAATAAAGATTATTATTTTATTTTAAAAAAAACCGATTCTTTTAAATAGTGATTATTTTTTGATTTTTATAAAAAGTAAAAAATACGAGAAAGAAACAAAAACTATAATTAAATAGTCCTATATTAATCATTTGTATACCACTTTAAAAGCTAAAAGCTGTTTAATTCGTTGCTTGCTTTGATTTACTTTTCTTTCTTTATTATTATAATAATATAAAAGAGACAAGAAGAATAAAAGTGATTGAGCAATTTAATAAAATCTTATGCAAAAGTTAAAGGAAAGTTTTTCTTTTAAAGTGCTTATAAGTTCATTAACTTTAACAATTAACCAACATGATTCCATTATCAAAACTCAAGAGTTTTAAATGGCAAAGAAACGTTTTGTTGAAATATGTAAAGCAATTTAGAGCAACTTTTGATAACGTCGTGTTTGAATTTCCCCTCTCGCTCCTAACAATATCTCTATCCTTTTCTTTAAACTCTATCTATCTCTCTTACTCTTAATTTCTCGATTCTTAATTAAAAGTTTTCCCTCTCCCTTACACTTTACTCTCATCATATCCCCTTCCATCACCGCTGACTCCTCCTCTTCTTTCCTAATAACTATTCTCAGAAAGTGAATAATTAAGTACATTTTACAATGTAATTAAAACTGTGTCGCTTTCTGTCCGCGGTTCCTTGTACCGACAACTCATTACAGCGGCTGTCATCATTACATCACATTTTATTATATTATATTACATAACAGTAAACAAAAATATTTATAAATCATAAAATAAATAAACATTCCAGAAGATTTGAATGAAATTTGTAATATACAATGGTAAGATACTTTGTAAATACTAAAACTAAATGAAAATAAAGAATAAATGAATGACACATAATAAATAGAATATAAATATTTATTACATATGATATTAGGGAACGTAATTTACAGAAAGTAACTGAATTTGATAATATAATTCTCAGTCAAAAACACCTCTTAAGTGCAGTTTACGACTTATATTGCAACTAATAGTTTATAAGCCTTCATTTTTACTGCTAAAAATACACTATTTTCTACATCAAATCAGACTGTAACCTTAATTTATTATAAGAAATAATTTTACGTTTTCTAAAACCAAGTCATTATTTTTAAGCATTTCCATTAATTTTATTTCAGTATTTGACCGGTATTTTATTAATTATTATTTCATATTTACAAAAAAATAAAGTATCAAGAAAAACAATTAATTATATTTGTAAGAAAGAATGGATTCCACCACGAAAATAAAAATATCTGCCTGTCACTCCAGAAACATTTAGTTTTGAATCCCGGTTACAATAGATATTTTGCAAATTTTATAAATTTCCTACTGTATTCCAAAGGAAATGGTGAGTCAATAATGGAAAGAGAGTCTATAATTAAAATTAATTATAATATTTATTTACAGTGAAGTTAAGTAACGTTGAATATGAAAACGATTCTTTTAATCCTCCAGCGGAATGATAGCAAGAAGGGCACCGGTTTTATATATATATATATATATGTATATCTGAACTGGTAGTTTTCTATAATTCAACAAAATACACTGCAGAAAATTTAACAGAACTGCAATTATTAAATAAGTTTCAAGAAAGAAAGTCTTTCGTTTTAGACGTAGTGGATTAGTACGGATAATTAAACTTACATTAGGTATTTTTGAAATTACTCAGGTAAACACAAGATAATTCAAGAATTTTGAAATTAATACGACACAGTGTATAATGAAGTTTTCCGGGTCTTTCACAACCTATTATACTCGTGAAAATAATGGAAAAATTTCATATAAACATATACCTTACAATGCTTCGTTTGTGAGTTACGGCTAGTGAAAGATTTCAGTCGAATTTCAGCTACCCCGGTGAATTCGAATTTTTCTACTTTTTCTTTGTTTTATTCATCTTAACTTACACCATTTTGTTCAGAATTAAATTTTCTACAAATTTTGTTTTAAAACTGTATGTGTTTATTACCCGTTTAACAAAGTTATTGTACGTCAAACAAATAAAAATGGTTTTTTCCCCCAATTTATTGATTTTCACCACACATTACTCAAATATAACTGAACGGTACTGGGACCTATTTTATTCTATTTTTCATTCCAAAAACCATAAGAATCACTAATTCTGCCCTTTAACTAAAATCCTAAAAAAAATTTTGTATGATTCATTTCACTGGGATAGCTGAAATCCGAGTGAAATCTTTCATTAGCCGTAACCCCCAAACGAAGCATTTAGGACATATGTTTATATGAACTTTTTCCATCATTTTCACAAGTAGAATAAGTTATGAAAATCCCGGGAAATTCATGGTAGTCTTAACATAGTCATTTTATACTGCTGTATTGATTGTAATCCTCATTGTCTATCTTGCGCCTTAATGAAAATTATCAGAATAGCCAAAAACAACTATAATAGTGCGGCGTATAATCTTTGTTATTATTCCTTTTGGCCAAAAAACAAGATCACAATTTGTTAATTTATTTTTTAAACCAACGTTATTTATTTTACAGTAATTAAAAATTATAATAGTGTATAACTTAAATTAGACAGATCACTTTATGTCATCTTTAAAGATGACTAAAAACATACATCTGCAATCGAACCCAATATTACGTACAAAAAAAAGTCTTTACAGTGTTGAAAAGGTGATTATAGCGTAATATTATTATGATTAAACAGAACGTAATTTATAATTTTATTATATTTATCTGCAAATGCCTAGGGAGAGTTACATATTTGTTTATTTATTCCCTGTAATTCAAGACTGGCTGTACGTTGTATATGAAATATTTAGATACTGAACAATTCAGCTTGATTACACAAATGATAATACACAATGCACTTATATATGGCGACTTTAAGAAAAGAAAATGATGGACGGTAATACCGAAAAATAAATCCATAGAATTAATATTAATAGATTAAAATAAATTAAAGATAAAAAAAAAATAGAATATAATCCAACGTTAGAACTTAAAAATAAAATTAAAAAATTAGCTGTTATAATTAATTACTAATTATTATGCTTTAGACGTAAAAATAATTAAAAAACACAAAGGATGTAAATGATAACAGAAATACAATACAAAAGAACCGCTCACAAGTTGTTTAAAAAATTAAACGTCTGAAACTAGTTTTATAATTCAGTTAAAAAAAAGTCATCAACAGCACATAGAGAGAAATTATGAACAATACATAAAAAAGAATTAAGTAAAATAAAACACATATTAATCTCAAAAAAAACCCTTAACCATAAATTACGAAAGGCGACGGGCAAGGCGGGCAAAGTAAGATGCTAGAAGTTGGTCACGTCTATCCCAAAGCGATGGCTCACCGCACTCAACAAGTATGCTAGTGACAGGGCTTGATCTAAAAGTCCCTGTAGCAAGACTGAGAAAAGCATGGTGTACAGCATCTAACATCTTCAGTGCGGTATTACGCGCTGGAAAGTAGGCGATACAACCATAATCTAGGCGGGAACAAACTAGAGAATAATAAAATCGCAACATACACGACCTATCGGCTCCCCAGTTTGTGTTGCTAAAAACTCGCAGCATATGAAGCAGTTTCCAAAATTTTGCTTTGAATTGTTTGATGTGATTGACCCACGTAAGACGGCTATAAAAAAGCACACCAAAAAACTTAACATCACGAGAGATAGCAATTTGCTCTTCATTCAGAAAGATTTGTGGCATAAAAGGACGTGGTCTTTTATTCACCTTACCGTCGTCACCAAAAGATATAGTAATTGGCCTGTGGTTACTGCTGTGAAGGTGGTCACAAGTAGACCAATTAAGACGAGGAAGTAAATTTGGTGAGCATAAGGAGAGGTCGATGTTTGACAGTTAACCAGAAGATGAAAACATAAATGAGTATGACCATCCATCATTCAGAAGACAAAGTTCTAAATCTTGCCTGACTCTGTTTATCATATTTATTCGAGTGGAGCAGTAAGATGAGCTCAGGAAATACGGTGGGCATTGAAATCTCCTACTATTAACGACGGTGATGGAGTTTTCATGAGGAGATTTGATATTTCTTGACCATTAAGCTCAGATTTCGGTGAGAGATACAAATTGCAGATATGCAATTTAAACGGAACTGAGATTTTTACATCAACAGCAGGAATGAGGGTAACTAGTTGTAGCCTTGTACCCGACACCTCATTCCGCATGAAAATAGCAACACCACCACTCACTCTCTCTACTATCTGCAAGACAGTCGTATCTTTGACATATATAGCCTCTGAGTGTTACCGCATCTTGGTGTAATAGATGCGTTTCTTGAAAGCACACTATTAAAAGTTCATGTACGCGCATCAATACTCCTAACATCTTCAATGCGGGACCGTAAACCTCTAACGTTCCACTGAATAATGCTCATAAAAATAGTTAGATAAAAAATACAGATAAATGTATATGAAAAATTTAGTTGTAGGTGATTCGGTTTTACTTTTTCGAATTTTTTGTTTTAAAAAACTCCGATGCCCTTGAGTCGGACGGTTCCTCTACCATATCCTCCAGTAGATTTGATGTTGGAGGGGGAGATTTAGGAAATTAACATGTTGCAGACATCCCACAGGAAGTGGTTGTGTGGGCTCCATTGACAGGGAGCTAATAAGCTCCCACCTGGTGGTAAGCCACCCGATAGAGTGGCTTACCTATCCGGGTGGCTACACCTGTCCGGGTGTATTTACTCCTGTCCGCAAAGGTAGAACTTTAGGAACAGGAGCTTTCTGGGGGATCCCACTAGTGTTATCTTCACTAGCTGACTTCTTATTCATCTTCCGACTACCGACTTCCGACTTCTACTACCAACTTCTTACTTATCTTCGTTAACTCAGAGATAGTTGCAGTAAGTGAAGCAACTACTGATCAAATAATACTTTTTCAGTTCAGTGCAGGATCCGTAATGCTGGTTGCCTGCATTTATAGGAGCTTTAACTGATGTCGCAGTAGCAAAAGAGACATCCGGTTTGACGAGGTTTTGAGAGTTGTGTCTTTTTATATTCTCTTCGGGCAGCTGGAAAAGAAAGATTTTGCTCGGTACTGAGTTTTAGGATTGCCTTCTTTTCTTTAAAAGCTTGGCAATCACGAGATCGAGCTGAATGTGTACCTCCACAGTTAGCACACTTTTCTTCATCCTAGCAGTTAGTGTCGTTATGACCTTCTTTGGCTCATCGAGCGCAGATTATAGTTTTTGTACAAGACGTTGGGCCATATCCTTGGCAGTGGAAACATCGTTGTGGGTTGCGGATGAAAGGTCGCATCCGAATCGACAGGTAACCCACTTTAATTTTCTCTGGTGGTACCGGAAGATTAAAAGTTAATATAAGGGAAGGTGTAGGTTATTCCACTCCGTTATATCGTTTCTTTATTCGTTTCACATCCACAACTTCCTGGTTACGAAGTTCATCAGCTATTTCAGTTATGACCATGTCCACAAGGTCGTGGCAAGAAATTACTCCCCGACTTTTATTTAACGTCTTGTGGCATACCGCACTTATGTTTATGCCGCTCAAATTACTGAGACGTAACAGAGAGCGACTCTGCTCATCATTAAACGTTTCTATTAAAATCGTTCCTTCTCGTAATATTTTATGTTTTTCGGATAATCACATGAACCGGTTACAGCTTTGTTAATAAGGAAAGACGAGACCTTTTAAAGGGATCCTCCTTCCTAATTATTCCGAAGCACAACAAAACAAATATTTTTATATATTATGTTTGATATATTAGAATGAGTCTCTTCTTCAGAATTATTATCCTCGTCAGACAAAGCCGACCGAGACAAGAAATGGTGATTTTTTCAGATGAACTACCAACCATCATAGAAGTTATTATTGGATCTGAAATTCTGGTCCTACGAGTATCGGCGATGTAACGGACCACTCCAGCAGAGCACGCGCGTACTGGAGCTAGAGCAAAATAAATACAACTGGGTTCGCTACGGTGCCCAGAGGACATCGTTCGAGACTCACTATGTAGAGCCATTTACCTGTCAGCACGATAGTTTCCATCTTGGGTTACGGTTGCGCTTCGTAACGTGTCGCAACATCACAAAGTGTATGTGTAAGAAGAAATAGTGTAGAGTGTTGTAATGTAGTTGTGTAAGGGTATATGTTTTAAATTGTGTAGTGTTCTTGGTGTAGTGTATGCGTATGTGTATAGTGTAAAGTGTTCTGCAGCTCAGTGTGTAGTGGAAAGAAAAGCTGCAGTGGCTAGGGCCGTGGAGATGCCAACCCCCGAAGTCTTAAAGAATAAGACTCCCCGTCGGGTTTGATGAATACTTAAGTGACTTTATTGAATGATATGATTATTTTTGCTTATAAGTTTTTGTATGTATATTTTTTTTTGTTATGAAAGAGCGTGGGCATTCAACAGCTATAGTCACAGTCCCATGAAAATTGGTAGCGTATGAAAGGATGCCATGCCTGACCAGGATTCGAACCCGGGACCTCCACACGAAGTGCCGCGATGCCACCTACTCAGCCACAGAGGTCTTGTACAATTTGTTTTGTATTATTTTTTTATTTTTTGTATTTGTTGACTGCGTACAGATGCTTTGTTATCTCCGCAGAGTAATGTTGACAATATTTCTGTACTTGTTACTATGTATTAAATAAATAAATTAATTGAATTTATTATTATTATTATTATTTTATTATTATTATTAATTAATTGAATTCTTTGTTTATGTTCTATGAGTGACTAATGGTTAAAGTAACTTTTGAAAGAAAAAATAAAGTGTTTAATATTTATGATACAACAATATTTCCAGACTAACAATACCGTCTAAATAAATATATAATTTTATTTTTTCTCTTTTTTTAATAATAAAAATAATAAACTTACGTTCTTTTCAAATTAATTTTTTTTCGACACCGGTTCCTGTAGGACCACAGAATAGTTAACGTCTGGCTAGTTTTTGACCTCTCCATTATTCCTTCATTCTTTCACTGTACCGCATCCTCCTTTCTTCCAACCACTTTAGGTTAACGCATTCCTTCTCCTCCTTCTGGTTTCCTTTGAATGCTAAAATGTTTTTTCTAAGCACCTTTCTGTCTTTTAAATCTGTCACGTGTTGACAGATTTAAGGTAAATTAAATTTAAGGGTACTATGTTTACTACCCTTAGGTTCTCTTTAATTTGCTTGAACCATTTACCTCAGGTCGTGTCACTACTACATTTGTCAAAATCTCACTTCGTAAGCCTGTTTGTAACCATTATTATCAGATGTCCGTAGAATGCCAATCTTCAAGTATTTAATAACGTAAGTATTGCTTTCGTGATTTTATCTAATTCCCGGTAAAACCCCTTATTCTTCCTTAATTTCCAACTATCGTTAGGCTTTCTGGGACCTAGAATTTTCCTTAGTATCCGTCTTTTTTTTTTCTTTTATAAATTAATATATTTATTAATCATAAAATTCAATAAAATAAACTTGATTTCCGATAATTTCAGCAACTGATAGATTGAATAGCGGTAAATCTTTTTGTTAATAAAAATTTCAGTCTTAATATTAAAAAAACATTGAAAGAAAAACATAAAATAGATGTCTATATAACCGCGAAAAAATCCAACTTTTTAATTTATTTATAACTTGATAAAATCCTTCTCGCACAAATTAAAATTTGGTAAATGGTAATTCACTAGTTTTACATTACCAGAACTCTTCTAAGCAGTAGAAATCAAATTTTATTTCTGAAATACATTATTTTACATTTAAAATTAAAATATTATGAAACAAGATTTTTTGGCAAAGTTAGTTATGTTTAAATACCATAAATATTTCATACGTAAAAAGGAATAAAACGAATGGACGTTAATCGTACTGGAAGACATAAAATATACATGCATAGAAATTTCTTTGTATATATTGTAGATATATATATAATTATATTAAGTAGAATGAAACGAAACATGACATAAAATGTTGTGCTGTGATATCATATATCTATTGGAATTAATCGAAGAAATAGAAAAAGAGAGAGAGAGAGCGAGAAAGTAGATTAAATTACTAACAAACACGGAGAGGGTAAAATAATCTTTATAACTTTAATTTAATTTTATTATAAAATATTACTTTTTTTAAAAATATTGTATGTTATTGATATTGCTAAACATTTCCATGAAGTAGAAAAATAAAAAAAAAACTTTAAAAAAATATGTGAATGGATTTAATCTAAAAACATAATAAAGTTTTATTGAAAATTTTTTCCTTTCCTGTTTTCTTTTTTTATTTATTTTTTTCTGCTGTTGAATTTAGTAAAGCTGAATGCAATATGAAGTATAACATTCCAGGAAAAGTCCACATATGAGTTTAGATTTCCTCTGGGATCATTCTCTGTGTTATTTCGTTGCAAAAGTTGAATTCTAATATAAATATAGAATAATGAGATTTCATTTTCATTTTATTAAAGATTATTATTTTTATCAATATTATTACAAAATAACATATTTTATTTAAAAATTAAATATGCACATTAAACATTATTATCGAAACTTTTATGATATTAATTTTAATTTAAATAGTTATATCTAACCACTTCAGTTAGATAATATAATTTAAATTTTTTACATAGGTATCAAAAAGCATTTAAGTATTACGTAAAACATTTTAGGGATGATTTATTTTATTTTTTATCATAAGTACCGTAGGATAAGTCAAGATATAGATAAAAAAATACAATTAAAAAAGAAATATACCTAGAGAAATACGCCGGCGTTAAAATTAAAATTTTATTAATATTTCAATTAATATGTTAGTTTGAAAAACAGAAAATGTAAAAGTAAAAGAACAGTAATTTTCTTCTGAATTTTTATATGCATAACATTTTTTTTGTTTCGCAAATCGTGTATTTACAATCTGTTCCGATAAAGGAACCACAAGTAAATTGCATTATAAAATCGCACGTAAAGAAGAGTTTCCAGTGAATAACTTCAATAAAGCGTGCATATACATATGCAAAAAAAAAATTCTATATAAATAAATACGCTTGCATTAATTGGGATCACAACGATTCAAAAGAGCACAATTATCTACTAATATATCAAACCGAAAAAGAATCTACAACATTATTAAACAATAGATACAAAAAAATACAGCATAACAAATACACAGAAACAGAAGGGTGCTGTGCTCCTCACTAAGGCATAGTAAAGAGGTTATCCTCTGTCTGATAGCAAACCAGTTCAAGTGTCACTCAGATATCCCAAGACTAGCACCCGACATCTTTACTATTGATTACAACATTAACTGCTAGAAAGCTTCACATGACTGTTAAATCGCTATCTGTAACTTAAACCGAATCGTTTGATCTCGTTATGAACTTAAAAAGCAATCCAAGATAGTCGTGAAATTCGTCATTCCGAGCGAAACACTGTGCCTCTGCAAAGAATCTCGCCAACCTTACTGAAAACGTTGTGTAATCTCAATGTTAATTTTGCACGTCATGTCCCAAAGCTGTATACCACATGTTCAAACCGGTTTTATTACATTTATGAAACAAATGTTTTTACCGATAAAATAATGAAAAGTATTAATTTTTTTATATCCTAAGAAATGTCAAAAATATCTGACAAAATATTTACAATTAAGTAAATTATAATTAATTTTTTTATTTAAATTTACGTAAATTTATAAACCATATTCAAACTCATCAATTTTTGGAAGAATCAGTTGGCATTGGAATACATTAATGTTTTTTAAACAAATTTTTGCGGATTATCTAATAAAAAAATAGTCTGACCTAAATCTCACAGAAATCAGTCTAGCATACTTTTCAAAACGGTTTATCAGTAATATATATCTTGATATTTTGTTTTTATTTTTAACATTTTGAATAACTAATGAGACAAAATTTGTTCCAGTGAATAAAAATACATGCGACCCACAACTCTAGAAGATCTAGTTTAAGGTTAATACCACGTTCGCTAACATACGGTATGTCTTCATCAAAATCAACAAAAATAGGCTTTAAAAATAGGATTTAAAAAAAAAATCTTTTTAGTGGCTGTCATGCGTAGTCACTTTCTTGGTTTTATTAAAATATTTAATTTATTCAATGAATTGTTTTTATTATTTTCTTAATTTTTAGCTTTGAAAAAAATTAGAGAAATACTTTTTCTCATTAAAATTTGCATTCTTAAAATTTTCAGAATATTTTATATTTCCGCTAAGATTTTCATAATTGATTTGAGTGTTATTTTCCGTCCTTATATGCACTGTCACTCTAACATACGTACTTGACGAGTTTCGGAGTACCTCCAGTAGTAGTGCTAAAACTAGTTTTGAGAATGGAGGTACTCCGAAACACGTCAACTACGTATGTTAGAGTCACAATACTAGGAAGGGCAGAAAATAACACTCAAATCAATCTGCATTCTTATTTTTAAATCAATGTGGTTTAAACTGATCGACAATATGTGTTCAACTACATATGATTAATTAAAGGTAAATAAAATAAAATCAGTCCGCTAGGCGCAATTATCATTCCAGCTTTGAAGCATCTTAAGTCTCCCTTCTTAAGAATATCGATTGACCTTTTATTAATATTAGTAACAAAGACTATATATTGATCAAATGTCGAGTTTTTATTAAAATTCATTTAAAAAAAAAACTATTAAATAGTTTAAAACGAAAAGTATTGAATGCAAGCGCGCGCGCACACTCACATACACATAAATAATAATAAAAACATTTGGACGTATTTTTTCTAGAGAAGTCCAGAAAGTTCTAGCAAACCCAAACATTGTTTTTCTAATTGAGACTATTACGTAATTTTATTATTTTCGATATCTTATAATTGATAATTTTATTATCTACAATTAGTTATTGGGCTTAATAGTTAGTATCATATTATATTAAAGGAATAGTTGTAATAGATAACGCTTTAAAAATTAAGAAACGGGTAAAAGGAATAATAAAAAAATAAATAATAAACTAAGTTAAATTTATTATCCCGGTTAGAATAAAACTGTAAATAGTTAAACGGTTTATAGTAAGAGTTGAAAAGATTTCTTTTAACAGAAAAAAAACCGATAGGACAGACACAAAAATCTTTCAAGAGGAAACAAATACGTAAGTAGCAAACCAAACCACGCGCACCCTCGCTAAAATAATTGGCAATAGATCAGTAAAAGAGACTTACATTTCTCCCGTCACTTTACCTATTATTCTGGTTGGATTACAGTTGACACAAAGATGAAAAAGAATTGAAAATTAAATTCGATCTTTTCCTTTTCCTTCTTTACTCATCCCCTTACTTATTTTACTTTTTTCTTTTTTTTCACATCACTACTATTCTTTCAATCGTTATTTCTTTTTACATATATATCTCTCTATATTCTTCCCTTATAAAAATGCATTACAAAAGAAAAATAAAAAAAACTTTCCTTTTTTTCTCCTTTATATCAAAAAGAAGGAAAGATATAAAAAGGAGTTAACATCAAACAAATATCGATCGACTTTCTTACTTAAAATAATGCGATAAAAATGCAAAAAAAAGAACAGATACGCACGCTTATGCACTTCTCAACTACATATATTATTACTGTTATTATTAAATAACAAAAAATTAAATACGCTTTTATTTAATAACATAAGGAATGAATTTATAAAGAAAAAATAAAACTATAAATTATTATATTTAGAAAAAATATAAATTACACAAATAAAATATGTATTAAAAAAAGGGATTTTTTTTAGAAGAATATGAAGTATTGCGTGTTCATTACCAATTTATCCATAATTATTTTAAGTAGATTATACAACACTGATAAATTTTAACGTAAAGAATCCTACAGAGATGTAAAACATGTAATCGATAACATTAATCGGTAACTCAAATTATAACTTCAATTTCATTTACAATTTTATATCATAAATAATAAAAGCTTGAAGCATCCTTGAAATATTACCCGGTTATTAGATTTTGTTGACTTTGGCTGAACAACATGTATGTAAACCTATTTGACCAAAATCTATTTGAACAGTAAATCCAGTTCATACATTTGATCTCGATGAAACTGTGGTCAAACGATTTTTGTGATAAACCCAATCGCACTGTTGACGAGTTCTTTATTCATGTTTATACTCGATCGCAATATTATTTTAGCGTTTAAAAAATGTCCAAGTCTTTAGGCATTCCAACTCTTATTAATATCAGTTGAAGTGATATCATCTAAATTTATGTTATCGGTATTTCATGTTGCATCCACCAATTGATCCTGAGCCTTTATTTTTACCATTTGTGTTCTTTGGTGTATATAAATACTATACTAACCTATCCGTTAACCTATTGTAAGGTTAAAGGTTAATTAATCTATTACCTATTGGTTAGCAATATACCTAATCAATCTTTTCAGTATGGATATTTCTGTAAAATAAACCAACCGGTATGCAAAAAAAATGGGCTGAAATGTGTTATTCAAAATGGAATTAATGTATTATAATTATGGAAAAAATTCGAATTGGATACCATATAATACACAAGTGTCACGAACAATTATTTAGATAAATCGTCCATTTATTTCTCGACATCCGTTGTATAAGATATGTTTAGATTAAATTTTACCAGTTTGCATGGCTAATAAAGAACTTTGTTTTGTTTTTATCTTAACTACATAGAATATGGTAAGTAGCCAACTCTGATTATTTTAAAACTAAAAGAATACCTTAATTTCACACTGAATGTTGGTGTCTGAATATTTTGCTGCTTTCATGCATTTAAGGTATTAAAATTTCACTAATATACAATTCATAAATATGAACTTTAAATTATACCATTAATAACCAAATTTTCCTTTTCATATTTTACACTATTCATTTATACTCTACAACACTAAACATATACTGTTAATTTTTTTAGAATTAATTCTCGTACGTTTGATGAAGCGATGATGATTTTTATGTTTTGCACTTTATAACAACTTGTATTCAAATAAGTGAGATCAAAATAAAAAAAATTATATTATTTTGTTAAGTCAACTGACATTCGATTTCGAATAAAATCAAATAACGCTGCCCTATAAGGTGAAACTTAATAAAAAAGAAAATTACATTATATACTAAAATTTTATTGAGAAATTTTTATTCTTGCATATTCCTGATTAAGATACAAATCTAAATTCATTTCTTAACCAAATATAAATACATATAAATAAATTATTCAACTATTTTTATTTCTTTATCGTTAATTTTGGCCGTTATTTCCGTCTTTTCATAAGAAATTTTCAGGCCAATCTTTTGGGAAATTATATAATATAAAATTAAATTTCAGGTTTTTTACTATTATGGAAGTATATTGTGATCATAAAAATGTTTCAACAGCTATCTTTCAGTACATATATACATATAACGGTTTTCAGAATATTTTCACATTTACTGTGAACACTCTCTAGACGATCACATAGCAGAAGACGGTGAGGTTGAGGTTGTGAATTCATTCAGTGTTGATTCAATATAAAGATACAATACAAAATGACTAACAATATCCTAATAATACGAATACTAACTGGTGTTTTATAGACTGGTGTATGTGAAATATCAGCGAGCTAGGTAGAAATAGAATCTATGTGACCTCTTATTTTGCCACAAAACAAACTTTAGCAGACATAAAATTGCCTTTTACGTTATGGATACGTTTGTCGCTAGGTATTTCGTTATTTAATAACAATGAAGAAAGAAGTATAGTGCGCTTTTCATAAGCACCAAATAAACTCAAAAAAGCTTTTTCACAAATACGTTGTCTTTTTCATTATACTCGTACATTTATAAAATACAGGAAATTTACTGAGCGGGATTTAAGATTTTCATTTCGCTGGCGTCTCTGTTTTATGTACACGTATGACATTTATAACAAATAAATATCCTGTTCATTTTTACTTGAAATAGACAAAAGCGCGTTAATATACCGCGGTTTTTTTTCATTTTGCGATAACATTTCCATACACTGCCGGCAAAAAGTACAATTTTCATCTAATCCATGCCCAGAAAGTATTTCCATTGACGATTTATATACGAAATTACTTGTAATCGTGTCTATTTTATTCCATTAAATACGTATTTTGTTTATTTCTCACACATTTTTCCTTTTAATTGGGCTGTTTTTGACTTCCATATCCATAGATTACAATAAGAAAAAGTTAAATATTTTTTTCTTATGTTACGAATATTCTTATAGAATGTTTTGAACTAACTAAACTGAACGTAAATTAACTAATTTCAATAATTAAAAATACTATTTATTTGAATAAAATACAATAAAACACAGCAATACTTATGACCTTTTTCTTTTTCTGTTTAGCCACCAGAACCATTGTAAGGTATTACTTCAGAGGATAAATGAGAATGATATGTATGAATGTAAAGGAAGTGTAGTCTTGTACAGTCTCAGGTCGACCATTCCTGAGATATGTGGTTAACTGAAACCCAACCTCCAAAAAACACCGATATCCATGACCTAGTATTCAAAGAGACCTAGTATTCCGTATAGAATTAACTGCCTGAGAACTGAAACAGTTAAACTGTTTCAGTGAAGAATTGAACTGTTTCAGATAGAGACATTTAAAATTTCTAAATAACATTAATTACGCGGTACTTTAATTTAAAGATCTGATCGTGAGGAAAAATGATTAAAAGAGCGACTTTTTGTAATGTTCCAATCCAAATTAATGGAGAGGCTAATTTCAGATTTTTCCAGTTTTCAAAAAAAATTGAAGTCCAATGTTAATATTCATTCTTTTAGTGGCGGTGAAGAAGGAAACTGTTTTTAATTCACTTAAAGTTAAAAAATAAAATTAACTGTAAATATATTTTTCGTCTAATTACAAGTTATTAAATCTTAATTTAAAATTATTTGGGTGGTGAAAGCACCAATTCATTTTACTATGTTCCAAAAGGTTCTATAATAGAAAAATAAATATTTTTTTATGAAAACCATTTTTATTTACATAATATGCTCTACATTACTACCACTGTTTTGAAAACACATTTCGAAGCATGTCCTCCATAACTGAATAATACGTAACCCCATAAGTTTCCATAGATAAAAAAAAAACAATTTTTTTATGAAGGCCATGGTGTATTATTAAAAGATACGAAACATAAATCATCTGAAGGAACATCTCACCAACGTCATTATAAGCAAGTTCCAAAAAGTACTGGCAATCAAGAAATCTTAAAAATCCCAAATTTATGAAACAAATCAGACCAGAATACATGACTACACTAGTCCAATGAGGCCGTAAAAGAAAAAAGTACGCAATGAGTAAAAAAAAAAAAAGTAAAGGATCTCTTCATAATAAAGAAATACTTCTGATAAATTTGTATCGTATCTTTATTTTAAATTATTCCCTGCGTTCTTCATTTACATTAAAAAAAAAAGTAGTAAATAGAAAACCAAATAAATTCATTATTCGTAAATTTAAAGGCTCTATACTTGAATAGTGCATTTCAATTTAAACTAAAATCAGCTTCTATTACTAGTAATGGCTAATAGTGTAATAATTAATTTAGTTTGATTTTTCAAAAAATAGATGGCTATTATAAAACCATATTTACCTTTAGTTCTACCCGGATGTAAATAGAGTGACATCATAAAAGGGTTTTCCTAATTGGTTAGTCAAATAGTACAGAATGATTAAGAGCATGCGTAATGCGTCGTTACATCGTTCCGAGGCAAGAGCTAATACCGTCAAACTCATTGAATAAACGGTTTAGCATAGTCAACTTGTATATATAGTCTTTAATATATATTAGTGGATTCATTTTCAACATGACTGGGCTGACCTCCATGGAATTAGTTTGCTTATATAATGACGAAACTATGAAAAAATGCAATATAATGAATTATTAGGGAATCTAAGGCGAATTTCCAAGTTCCACAATAGATATATGATTTTTTTTTTTAAGAATAGATATTTTATCTACAATGTAATACTAATAACAAGGAAAACGTTAAATAAAAAAAAAGATTATTACCTGTAGTTTCAGTTGACATAAATCAGGAGTACGACCATCATTTATACGTTGAGGTAATGACGTGATTTCTAGTAAATTTCATGAAGTAGGAGAAATTAAAAAGTGAAATAACGAAATAAAAGTAAATTTTACAATAATGGTATTAATGATAAAAAAAAGCTAAGATATTTTTAAAAATAATGTTATTAAAATCTGTAAATCAAAATAACGAGACCCATGTTTAACAAAAGGTAGTTTTCGTACATAAATAACTCAACAACCTAATGGTAAGTTTCAAACAACATGACCTCCATCTTCTCCACCCTTTCAGTAAGCAAAATGTTTACAGTCGCCACTCGTTTTATTGGAACCCCACAAGACTATTTTTAGTAAAGCTCTGAAATAATGGTATTATTTTAAATAATCGATTATCTTGATAACATCTTTATAATGGAGTTCTTCCATATTAAAATAACTTAAGTGAATTTGATTCGAAATTTATATCAGTTCTAAGATCTTCCTACATTTATTTACCTTTTCTAATATTACTAAAGTAGATGTTTTTTTTTGTGAAAATAAATTAAATAAGAAAGTTAAACTGAATTATTATTATTATAAATGCGGAAAAGTTATTCATATATTTGAAGACAATAACTATAAAACATCGAGGAAATTTTCTTTTATTGTTCAGCTGATTTTCTATTAAATTATCAAATTAGTTAACTATTTAATTTTATCTCGTTATTGAAATTTATCTCAAAAAAAAATTACAGTAAACTAAAGAAAAGTTATTTTAAACTAATTTAGATTTAAAAGGAATCTTAAAATACTTAATACCCAACTTTTTTATTATTTTCTTTGTTCAGCTTTGACATTTATAAAGCTTCCCAGTTCTCAAAGATTTAAAGTTAGATACTTTTGTACAAACCAGTCATCTACAAAAGTAGTTTTTATTTTGTAGAAAGTAGTTTCAACAGAAAAGTATCTAATGATTAATTTTTATAACAATATCAAGCAATTAATTAATAGCGTAAAAGGTTATATTTTTATATGATACATTTTACGCGGTTACAAATTCAAGTTAGTTTAAAGAGCAATAATAAGTAAAGAGTTATTTTACTTTTCTAGATATTTTTTCAATTTGTTTGAAAACGTATTTTATAAATGAAATTACAAAGATTAGTTAAACAATAAGTCTTATTAAAAAGAAAATTGTGATAATAAAAACATTCTTTCTAATGCAGAGATTTATTATAGTTAAAAATGTCATAGGTTATAATTTCATATTAATTTTTTCGTTGTAAAAAATAATATTTCTCCTTTATTAATATAAACATACAGTTTATCTATCAATATTATAATAATAGTGTAATGAATATAATGGTTGTGCAAAAAAAAATGTTTCCAATACTCTTCACCTTTTTTTTTCTGTTTAGCCTCCGGAACCACCATAAGGTATTACTTCACAGGATGAATGAGGATGAGATATATATATATATATGTACAATATAAATGAGTGTAGTCTTGTACAGTCACATTATCACCGCTTCTGAGTTGAGTGGTTAACTGAAACCCAACTACCTCTTTGGTGGTTGGGTTTCAATTAATCACATATTTCACACCGGTATCCACGATCTAGTGTTCAAATCCCTATACAAGTATCTGTCTTTACTAGGATCTGGACCATAGAACTCTCGAGTTCAAAATTAGCTGATTTACGATGACGATTTAACCACTAGTCCAATACGCTTCACCTGTGATAATATCAAGTGAGTAGAAGCACATGATACAGAGGATTATGAAAGTACTGTAATGGAGAAAGGTGGAAAATGAAGGTATAGTTAAGTTTAAGAAAGAAGTAGAAGTAGCTAAATTCCCTACCCTTACAACACTAAGCATAACTATTTCAACAATACCTCACTGCCTCCCACCATCCAGATTGGCTTCCTACTTATACGGGTCTTCTGTATCTATTGTACGAGGCGTATTTTTAAAGTAAGGTCCGTTTTGAAACTACCGTCTATGTACGTCATGGAAACAGATGGCTACGCTCTTGCGTAGCTCAGTTATTTCAATCAACAGTCAGCTGCGAGCAACAATAGTTCCGTCATTTTGCTGTTGTTTATCATTATCCATTTATGAATGCTACAATTCACTGATCCCGCCAAGTGTGAAGTGCGATGAATAATCATATTTTTGATGGAAAAAAAAATTCTGCCACTAAAATTCACTGGCAAATTTGTGAAGTCTACGAGATTACGAGTGACGCTAAAGATGATGTTCACTTTGAGAAGTGCAAACATACGTTCATGACGAACGTAGCGGCTGGCCATGAGTGACAACGGATGATTTGACTGAAAATATTAACGAAAAAATTCAAGACAACCGACGCTTCAACGTTTCACAATTGTTTTTGATGTTTACACGACTTTTATTTATGAAGTATTGTATTTTGACTATAAAAAACCGAGTGCCCAAGATGTTAACTTCTTGTATGTGTGTGTGTGTGTGCGCGCGCACACACACACACACACACACACACACACACACACACACACACACAAGAAAATTATATACGCGATGTAAACAGGTGGCGCTTGCATAAAATTTTGGAGTTCATGAATTTTTGCGGTGTCACGAAAATGAAGGTGATGAACTGTTTGATCGCATTCCGCATTGTCACCAGAGTTTAAACCAGGATTTCTTATTCCAACGGCCAGAAAAATCAGCTTTTAATACAATGGGGGCATTTATCATCTAGATCGAAGAAATTCAAACAAGAATTTTTCGGTAAAGAAGCATATGGTTACTGGTTTTTTGGACAAAAAGCATGTCTTGCTTGTCGAATTTAGTGATCGTGGAACTAACATATTCCCGATACGTACTACGAAATGTTAAAAAATCTTAGAAGACTATAAAAGACAAACGATGTGGGATTCCATGCTGAGGGATTTTGTTTTTGTACGACAATGCTCGACCACATGCGAAAATCAGATAGCCAGACGATCGAAAACGTTTTGTTGGACAATCTTCAATCGTCCATCCTATAGCCCTAACTTAGCTCCCAGTGGTTATTTTTGTTTTATTCATCTTAAAGAAAGGCTTCCACCACAAAAATTTGACGATGACGACGAATTGAAGATTTAACGAGGTTTAACTCACTTTTGAAGAGAAAGTGAAAAAGGTAGTAAAATGCTATAAAAAATAGGTTGAAGTTAAAGACAGCTATGTAGAAAAGTAGTAAATAAATGTAGTTCTTATGCGAAATTAATAAAGTTTGTTCATATTTTTCAGTTTTGTTTTAACTTTAAAAACACGTCTCGTATAAACATTAATGATTTAATAGGTTTTAAATTTAATTTCAAAAAATTACAATCTTGCAATCATAAAACATTTAATTTACAGAAAATATAATAATAATAATATAATTAAAATAATAATTATAAAATATAATAATATAATATAAATTAGAGAAAATTTAATATACAGAAAAATTAATTTCAAGTGACTCGTAATCATGGATAAATTATATGGTGAATGCATACTAAATTACTTTAAGATTTCTAAACAAGTTGTTTATTAGACAACTATATTGTTAAAATACAAGAAATTTAAGTGGTTAAGTATTCTAAAAATAGGCTAAGTAATTTTACATCAAGTATCAAGTGAAGACGGAATTATAGATAAATTAAGTCAACCTATAGACTTAAAAAATGTTCATAGTTTACCGCATTGTCCAGGACCAATAATTAGCAGCAATTTTAACAGAAAACAGATCAATGAGCAGTTCTTCGGACAGAATAAAATTTCAGTATTTTGTCTTGGCTAAAATGGTTACTCTATAAAATATTATTTATCTTTTTATTGGTTAACCTTGGTCAAATAACACAACTAACCTCATAAAATAGATGGCTCAGCAAAATTAATTTTTCTGTCCTTGAAATTTAATCGCTTAGTAGGGTGTCCCATATAAAACGCAACCCATCAATCACTCATCCATGAAATTTCCAAAGTCACGCTTACTCCCCTACTCGTTACTGAAGGACTCGTCCAACATCTGAACATCACGGCGACGCAGTAGAACACTACCGATAGTAACAACAATGCAATCATAACGTTCAGTATTTGCTAGAGACAAGATGGTGTTTTCGCTAGATGCACGTGTTTTCAATGTCGAGTAGTACTTCAGTACGTAATTAGTGGTTGCAGTGCAAGATTTGTTTCGCCATAAGTACCCAGATAAACCAGCTCCTAACAAAACATCAGTATTAAGGTTAGTTGAAAAATTTAGAGAGACCGGTTCTGTTAATAACAAGGAACACAAAAGACCTGCGTCAGTGTTGAATACAGATACAGTCACTGAAATCAAAGACCGATTACTCGCCTCGCCAAATAAATCGATCAGACGTTTGTCTGCTGAAATTAATTTGTCTAAATCAACTGTTCATCGGGCGACCAAACAATTACAATTAACACCTTATCGCATTCAAACGGTTCATCAACTTCTTGAGCCCGACAAAGAAAAACGGCTACATAATTGTCAATGGTTCCGTCGATTCTGCATGAGGGAATTAATGTTAATGTTAATGTGGATTCGTTATTTTTCACAGATGAAGCATGGTTTCATTTGGATGGCTACGTATACAGCCAAAACAGTAGAATTTGGAGTGCTGAAAATCCCCAAGTTTATCACGAAAAACAATTACACCCGCAGAAGTTGGGCGTGTGGTGCGCGATATCGCGGAAAAAAATAATCGGTCCTATTTTTTTCGAGTACACCATTAATGCAGAACGATATCAGGATATTTTATTTCAGTTCATTGCACTCTTGGAAGAGGAAGACAGACACTGCTGGCTACAACATAACGGTGCGACATCGCACTACGCAGGTTCAACTTCTGATTTCGTTGAGGAATTCTTTGGTAATCATGTTATCGGTCGAGACTTGTGGCCACCAATTTCTCCAGATTTGCCTGCGGGATTTTTTTCTATGAGGTTACCTCAAAGAAAAAGCCTACAGCAACAAACCACGAACACTTGAAAGTCAATATTGAACAAGCTGTATCCAGCCACAAACTTTGAAAAATATTGCAAGAAATGCTGTAAAAAGAATTAAAGCTTGTATTCAAGAAGATGGCGGCCATTTCCAACATTTAATCTAAATATAAGGTAATGGATGGTAATAATAAAAATTACATTTACATTTACACATGCCTTTTTATTATTTCAATACCTACCAATATAAGGTTGGGTTGCGTTTTATATGGGACACCCTTGGTTAGTTAATTTTTACGTTCCCGCTGCTGTAGCGATATATCAACTATAACGGGTTCGGTATAAAAAAAAAAATGATTTTTTTAAGCATTTACCATAAGGAAATATTAAGGTAAAATTAAAAAAAAATTGTAGCCCAACGATTAGTCTAGTGGTAAACTCGTTGCAGTAAATCAGCTGATTTCGAAGTGAAAGTACTGAGGTTCAAATCCTAATAAAGGTAGTTGCTTTTATTCGGATTTGAATACTAGATCGTGGATACCGGTGTTCTTTTGTGTTTGGATTCCAATTAACACGTCTCAGGAATGGACGGCCTGAGTTACATTTCCCGGTACAGTTACATCACACTAAGTCGATATTGACTTTAATTGTTGATGCGACTATAAAAAAAAATTAATTAAATTGTAAATAAACCGTGAAAAATGTTAATTCGAATCCTCCTAAATCCCAAAAATCTATTTTAATGATACGGACGTTTGTGCGTATGTATACTGGCTTGTATTTTGCCCTATATCTCTGGACCCTCACTGACCGATTACCTTGAAACTTGGTAGGCAAGTACCAAATTTAAAAAAAAACTTCAAGGAGGAAGAAAAGAATGTATTAAACTTTTTTAAAAATTGTAAAAAGGCGTTGGAATGTTTTGACCGAAATAAAATTCAAATTTTTACTAGGGCACTTTAGTAATACATTTACGAATGTAAATTTAAATATAAAAACTTCTTACAAAATTTTATTTTAACAAGATCACACATTACAAATAAAGATTATTTAATATTTACTCCCTTCCAAAAATGACTTTATATGTGTATTTTTTTTTTTAGTTACGCCTTGCTTCAGAAGAGAAGTTAATGAGAGATTTTTACACATAATTTGTACATCAAAAGCCTTGAAACAGCTACAAAAATTGTTTGTCCATCCCATTTTATAATGGTCTCTGGTAAAAAAAAATATTTTAAAAACCTTTATTTAAAATTTAAATTCATACCCTAAGTCACCCATTACATTTAAAATGTAAAAAATCTTAAATTTTTGATAGCCCTTACATATGTATTTTTTTGGAAAAAATAGAATCGCATAAAATTTTCACCCCTTCCTAGAAAACTGAAACTTTATTTATTTAGAATTATGGCTATATCTTTGTATTTTTTAAACAATTTAAAAAAAATATTTTTTATGTTCATTATCACCACTTATAATTTTCTTAAAAATTAATATTACTTGAATGCTACTTCTTCAATATGCAAGCCCCCAAAACAAAATTTTTATTGCTGAAAACGTATTTGTTAAACAATAAAGTCAATAAATAACTTAATACCCCCCTCACCAATGTAAACCCACTATCGTTACTACCCTCAATATACCTGATAGAATTTTATTTACAAAATAAAAACTTTATTCAATTCATTGCTAGTCTTTTTTACTATGATTTGACCTCCACCTCTGTTTAATGCTTTTACCGTATTTTTCACGTTAGTCGAAATATCCTACTTTTTGATTGTAGCTGTGAACTTTTTTATACGTAATGAAGTCCGAAATAAAACGATCTGATAGCGGATTTTACCATAATTTCATCATTTGCCATTGCTATATGTCTGATTATAATACATATTATGATAATAAATTTTTAAAAATATTATTGAAATTGAGGAATAGAAGATTTAATGAGGTAAACTGTTATTTATTAATGTTGCATGATGTATCATAGGAAACGTACTATGTACAACTGTAGTGTAGTGTAGGAAATGTATTCCATGCAGTATGGATGTTCCATACATATAAATGTATGTATACAAACACACATATACTCACAACATATAACAGAGATACTGAAATAACCCCCGACTCCTTCTGAATATTCTATTATTATTCAAATGGCACCATATGCTTCTCTATATGAATCAGTAATAGTGTCGTTTTAATGATACGCATATTACGCACATCACGGTTTCCCCCAAAACTGAACTTCACTTAGACAAAATCTACATAGTTTCTGTTAAATCTTTCTCTCTCGCTTTCTCTCATTTATTCTCTTTCTCTCAAGATATAAGTAGTATTAACATTTGCTAAGATGTTTGTAAGATTTACACTTTAATGTTTTACCAACTCTAAATCTTAAGTAAATCTCCTTCTAAACTTATATTCATATATCTTTGCGTTAAAAATTTTATTAAGTTTATTAGAATTTCAAAATTGAAGGAAATTACAATTTGAACATTATATGTTTAAATATCAATGTTAAACTAATTTTTTTTAACTAACACTCATCTCAGAAAGTTTCTCAGTTAAGTAATAAAATGTGATTTTTTTTAGAAATTCTCAGAAGAGACTGAAGTTTGGGGCTTGATGACGCTTAATGACATATCTGTGAATCATTTAGAGCACAATAAAAAAAAAAACAGCCCGGTCCTTCTAGTAGAAAGCCCAGACAGACTGAAGATCTCAGCCCATTTTTTTTTTTTTTTTTTTAATATACAAGACATTGTAATGGGGCCAGTGTAACGGGTTTCTTCCAGAAAGAAGAAAAATCTGATGTGGATACCACATGACTTCCTTGTATGCCTATTAAATTACATATACGCATTTTTTGCTTCACTTCATTTAAACTTATTTCATATGAAAGTGAGATACGATCCTCCAATTCTTTAATAAATGGACAGTTACACAATTGCATTGTGATGGACATCACATTGCATCACATTTTTTTGTAGTGTCCGCTTCAGCATTTTATATTAGTTTATGTATTAACCTGTTAAATGCCGTTAACCCAATAACGGGGATTTGTAAGGCTATTCTTTTGCCGCCTCTAAAATATGAACCGATCGTTCAATTCATAAGCTGTTATTATTGTTGGAAAGAACAGATTTCAATCTTTAACGTTATGTAGTTTGTATCTGTACATTGTAAAGGAAAATTTTGTTATAGAAATTTGAAGTTGCATTACTGCGGCTAGCGGAGGAAGCCGGTCGTGTGTATATGCTATGAAAAACATCTCCCACTGCAACCTCGTACGTTAGCTTTGTATTCAGTTGGAATCGTTCGTTTTCGTAGAGTGTAGCGACATAGGGATCATTCGGTTAGTCTTATTTCTAACAGAGTTTGTCGAGTTACAAGTTGGAGGGTGATTTTTTCTCAACGTTTACGCCAAATCTTGTGTAGGCTTAGCCTTTTGTCCAAGAAGCATGTACCGTTACTCAATGTATAGAACAAAGATAGGAGAATGAGAATAAATTGTCACTTTCTATCACTCCAGCAGAGTGGGGCTGAATTCCATGTTTTTCGCATTGTTGCCAAGCGACCCCACGCGTCCCGGTCTCGCCGTTCACGTTAGTTTTCATTTTATCTTACTCAAATTTGGCCCGATTTGGACCAAATTTATTTTTTTTGAATCTGCGAAATGTGCTTTATAAAACTGTGTATAAAATTTTTTTCCGATAAAAAGATTTTTACTCTGGAAAGGGTTAAACGAAGAAAGTCACGTATTGTTTCCGAATTATTTTACGCTTGTCGGATTTTCAGCTGTAACATACGTAAAAAAATTTGCACAGACATACAGTTCAGTTTTTTCGAATCTATGAATCTTTTTCTATAACCTTTATTTTTTTTCTATTTTTTCCGACTATAAATGAATGAGTAGTGACAAATTACAATTTTTTCGCGCACGTAACTAGTAACTCTCGAGAGAAGACTCGGGACCCATGCGGATTTACAGAGGTTAATCTTGTTGCACGTCGCTCAAATAGACATGTGTAAGTGAAAACGTGTCGGATCCGTAACCATGTACACATCGGTTTGAATCCGACTTCATATACATATATATTTTTTAAAACATTTTTTAAAATTTAAATATATTGATTTATTAATAATTATTAACCTTTGATTGTACACATTTTTGAATTAAAATTAATTATAATTACATAAATTTTATTTCACTAATAACTTCTGATTTTTTCTTCACATTTTTTTTATTTTTATTGTTATTGTTGAATTATTTATTGTTAAAGATTTTTTTACATTCGGAGGTTAATAATTATTAATAAATCAATATATTTAAATTAAAAAATAAAGTTAAAAATGAATATATGTATGTGAAGTAGGATTCGAACCGATGTGCCTTCCCCTTGTAAGAAACAAATATTTTATTAATTAAAATTTTATTTGGCTACAACTCTGGAACCAATGAAAATAAGTACCACTTATGATATATCGTTGAAAAGAGTTCAACATGGGCTTATTACTCCAATTAAGAAAACGTCCACAATCCAATTGTTTGGATTTTTGGCTTTTTTGGATATTTTTGGCTCAGTCGATTGCAATCAAACGGAGAGGTGCACTACTAGATGTTACAACAGTCTTAAATACAAAATTTCAGCAATAAACGCGTAATCGTTTTTGAGTTATGAGAAATACATACGTACGTATAAACGTCACGCCGAAACAAGTCAAAATGGATTCAGGGATGGTCGAAATGAATATTTCTGTTGAAATCTGAAAACCGACATTTTTCGCGATGACAATACTACCTTTACTTCATACAAGGAAATAAAAAGTGAGAAAATAAAGTAAGAAGAATCTAGAAGAACCAAACTGTTTATTTAGAATAACTGGTCCGTTTAACAATCTGTTCTTTGTAATACAGACAATAGCACCTCCAAAAGCTTGTGTTCGACCAGAAGGATTACCGGACCGGACAAAACAAACAGAAAAACGTAAAGCCGCATCAATGAGAATTATTACGCTTAAACAATCAAAACGACGGGTCGGGTACTGGTTCTGCAGGCCAGGAGGTATAAATACTGCCGGAGACCCGCGGACAGGGTCAGTAGTGTTTCAAGTTCGAGTTCGAACTGTAAATGGTAAGTGAGAACAGTAAATGGTTGGTAACGAGTGAAAAGTTCGGTGAATTATTTGTGAACGGGAGTGAAAGTGATATCATTTTATTCATTCATATAGTGTAGGGTAGTTCTTTTGTAAACAGTAAAAGTAAATAATACTTGCAGAGAGTGAATTGTATGAACGTTAGACTTTTCTACCGTTAACTTATTGTGAATTCAATATTAGATTTTATTAGTCAAAGTTTTTAGTAAATTTTATTTTTATTTTTTACTTTTTTTATTTATTAAATAAATTTTGTGTTTTTTCTTCTTTGAATTAATATTTTGTATACACTGATAATCAATTATTATTTATTTTTAGAGTATTAAAATGTATTTATATGAAATTTTTACGTTTGTTAGTCCTCCCAATATCCTTGTCGAACCGCAAACACGCAATAAATATATACATACATAGCGGAGAAGTAATTAAATGTTCATTGGATAAGATATTTGAAGACATACACATGAAATAATACAAATTTATTTTTTTATATGAAAGCGTCCATGTCTCTCCTTAAACCATTTTACAACTTATGATAAACCATCTTAGGAATAATTAAAAAGCGAAATAATCTATACAAGTCATAAAACCCTAGAACGGAGATAAACCCTTAATACATTGATAAACTAGTAAAAAAGGGAAAGCTAAGCTACAAAAATTAACAAAAATATGAGTAAAAAATATTTAAGATTGGACTTACTAATAAAATAAAAGTATACAAGAATTACCACTGCTATAATCAGAAAAAAGAACATTAATAAATACTTTTTACATGCTTTAATATTATCATGCATTGAAATTCATACTAATGATATCATCATTAGAAGAATAAATAATAAAATTTATTAATAAATAATAAAATAGAAGAATATTAATAAAATAATAAATAATAAAATTTAGAATAATAATAAAATTAGAAGAATAAATAATGCCCTGAGGTAGATATTCCCCACGTCCGGAACACAACATCTACGTTCCAGGTCCAGGGCGGCAACAGCTGTACTCAAGTACATTACATATAGCTGGCTAACGGGGTTCCGAGTGTTGTTTCTCGGATATGCTTTTTTCGGCCGATTTTCATCTATAGGCCGAATTACAGGACTGGACTTTGCGGCCACCTGCAGATACGAAATTCTTAACGATTATGGAAATGGATTAATACCGCCTTTAGAGCTGGCGATGTGGCGACCACGGTCAAAGTTATTTGCAGGTGTAACGGAGACCTTTCGTCGTCCACATGCCCTCCGCGATGGAAAGCATGTAGTTAAGGTGCCCATGTTCGGAGCATGGGAGCCCTGAAAGCTACGGTGTATAAGGGCCTGGAGTCAGTGCAGAGACTGCGCATCCGCTCTCTGCCAGGACATATGCCGGTTCCACCGGAGTACCGGAACGGACCTACAGGGTTGGTAGCCCTGGATTGGGGGTGTACCCCGGCGGCTAGCCTTACTACAGAAGGGATTAATTGTTCATGGAAACTGAACAACTAAACGTGGCAGAGGGTTCACGTAAACACCCTCGTCTAGAACAGGCCGTTTCGCCTGAGGCGAAACGCCGAAAGAGTGCGGAAACTAGAAGGATTGAGATTGAGGCTAGAAAGAGCTTCCAGAAAGCTTTTTTCAAGAGCAGCATTCCCAAACCAAAATACTTAGTTGTTACAAATGAAGACGGTAATTTCTCGAAGGTGAGTCCATTCCTCATCGCTCGAGAAATAACAAAATGTGCTGGAGGCCCTGTTAAGGAAATTAGGAACTTTCACAGGACTTCATGTAGAGACTGTAAATGATATACAGTCACAGAAGATCCTAGGTCTTAAAAAAATTGGAGAACTAGCTGTACGTGTTGATCCCCACGGCACGCTCAACACCTCAAGGGGTGTTGTGGTCTGTCGGGATCTTCTTAACTGTACGGAGCAGGAAATTGTAGAAGAATTAGCACCGCAAGGAGTATTAGAATGTCGGAGGTTAAACATGAGAAGGAATGGCGAAGTCCTACCTTCAGCATCCCATGTTCTTACATTTAACCGGCCTAATTTGCCGGAGAAGATAAGAGCGGGCATACATCGGTTGGATGTGCGGGCATTTGTCCCGCAACCAATGCGATGCTTTAAATGCCAACGCTTTGGACACACCGCTGTTAGGTATGAGAGGCCGCAAATATGCGTGTGCGGTGATGAAGTTCAGGAAGGAGAGCCGTGTAAGGAGCCTCCTACCTGTATAAACTGCAGAGGACAGCATTCCTGTAGATCCAGGAACTGTCCTGTTTACAAAGACGAAGTAGCTGTGCAGGAAGTAAAAACCCTGCAAAAAGTCAGCTACTTTGAAGCAAAAAAGATCGTAAACGCCCGCAGACCTAGAGCAACAACAACCTATGCTCAGGCTGCGGTTGCTGATTCTGCTCCTGCTCCAGTTACTGTAGATGAGAGTGCAATCATCAACAAACTCGCACCTACCTTGGCTGGCTTAATTGAGAGGATAATTGAAAACAAAATGAAGCCTCTCAGCACTAAAGAACCTGTTAAGCCAAGAATAATTGTACAGCCTCCTGAAGACATATCTCCAAAACAGAAAGTCGCTCCAGTACAGAAGAAAACGGACACTAAACCTGAAATCCAAGTCCGTCTTAGTGAGATTATAGTTGAAGATAAGAAAGTGACAGCTACAGAGTCTGTTATGGAGGCTCCCAAGCCTCCTGTAACTGAAGTGTCCTCTAAGCCTCAGAGGCCACAAAAAATTTGACAGGGGGGACGAGTGTCCCCCCTTCCACAGGCGGTGTCCGGTGTGACCCCGTGTCGGGGAGCGGCCAGGTTGGCGCCTCTCAATCGGCGCCGATCCATGCCCGTCGTCGTCGGCGGCTTCGGTGGTCTCCAATTCGGAGGCCGGAAGCTACGCCGGCGACGACGTTCTCCGCGAACTTGATGCCGTTCGCATAATGGAGAAGAAGAGAAAAAAAGGATGGCCGAAAGGCAAACCCAGACAATAATTTAATTAAAAATTAGCGAGTCGATTGTGCAATGGAACATCAATGAATGTTTTTCAAACATCCATGAGCTCCAACGCTTGGTACATGATGTAGACCCGATTTGTATATGTCTGCAAGAAACGCATTTCCGCCGAAATGAAAATTTTAAATTAAAAGGATTCGATATATTTCGGCGAGATCAACCGCCAAATGTAAGAGTTAGAGGTGGAGTAGCTATATTAACATCGACTAGAGCTACCACCGAAGCGGTTGTTCTAAACAAACCTACAAGCGGTCGCCGTTAGAATGAAGCGTCCGCTTCAGATCACTGTTTGCAGCATATACTTGCTGAATTTTGATTGGAATAAGGATGACATAGCAAGACTAATTTCCGAGCTTCTCCCACCTGTTTTACTGGTGGGTGACTTTAACGCTCATAATTGTCTTTGGGGATCGGATCGAGTAGATCCCCGTGGAAGAGAACTGGAAGGGTTCCTGATGAATTCAGAACTTATTATTTTAAACGACGGATCAGGAACCTTTTTCAATGCCAGAGACGGATCGACGTCCTGTATAGATCTTATAAGCGGATCGATAGCACCGAGGTACAGCTTCCATGTCATAGACGATCTGCTTGGAAGCGATCATTTCCCGGTGAAAATTGTAACTGATGTTACAAGAAAAGCATATCCTATCCCTAAAATATGGTTATTTGACAAGGCAGATTGGACGAGCTTCACAGCTAGAATGTACTCCCAGAAACAACTGGAGTTATCGGAGACGATGTCGACGCCATAACAAATGCAATAATTGAGTCGGCATCGAGATATATTCCCAAAACATCTGGAAACTTACCAAGAAACCCGTTCCATGGTGGAACGATGAAATAAGTGAAGCTATAAAAAGAAAGAAAAGGGCATATAAGAAGGGCCTTTAAGAAGCGTCCTAGTATAGAAAATCTTGTAGCCTTTAAGAAATACAGGGCGTATGCAAAACGTCTTATGATAGACTCGAAAAAACGATCCTGGCAGCAATACGTGTCATCCATCGACAAAACTACTACTGCATCAGATGTTTGGAGGAAAGTGAAGACGATTTGTGGGCGTAATGATTTTGCTCCCATAACTAGCCTTCAAGATGAAGATGAAATAAAAGACACTCCATATGAAATTGCAGAGCTGTTATCCAATCACTTCGAAAAGGCCAGCAGAACGGCCAACTACGAAGAAGATTTTCGTACTAAAAAAGAACAACTTGAAGGTCTACTAAACTTCAGAACTGAGTATAACTCATATAATGTACCTTTTAAAATGGAAGAATTCGCCAAAGAGTTGGAAATATCAGGTAACACAGCTGCTGGTCCGGATGAAATCCACTATAATATGATCAGGCAGCTGAATACCACTGCAAAGCGTAGATTATTACAACTTTGTAATAAAATATGGCGGGATGGAACGTACCCGCAGCAGTGGAAAAAAGCTCATGTTGTTCCAGTACCAAAGAAAAATAAAAATTTAACAGACCCCAATAGCTATCGTCCTATTTCTTTGACGTGTGCTACGGGAAAAATACTGGAAAAAATGATTAATAATCTACTCGTCTGGGTTTTGAAAAAAGAAAACGTGATATCACCGTATCGAGCAGGTTTTCGGCAATACCATTCTACCACTGATCAAATGATCAGCTTAGAGGACATTATATATAACAGCTTCATTAAAAGGAAACATTGTGTCCGGAGTCTTCTTTGATCTTCAGAAGGCTTTCGATATGACCTGGCGTCATGGTATAATGCTCCAGATACATGAATGGGGCATTCGTGGCAACCTGCAAGTCTTACTGAGCAACTATATGAATGACCGTACTTTCCAAGTACGAATCAGTAGCGAATATTCATCTGTAAGAAATTTGGAAAATGGCATACCGCAAGGTTCGCCGTTAAGCGGTACCTTGTTTACCATTGCCATTAATAAATTGATATTAGCCATTCCAGCAGAAATCAGCAAAAGCGTCTATGTTGATGATCTGGCAATTGTGTATGCCATCAACAAGACTGCTATGGTGAGGTACAAATTGCAACGAGCGATCAATGCTCTAAATGAAGTTGCAAAAAATAACGGATTCCAATTCTCACCAGAAAAAACGTGCTGTGTACACTTTTGTAGGAAGAGTCCTGCGTTAACAATTGATGATACAATACAATATAAAGACAATGTAAGATATTTAGGACTAGTATTGGATAAATCCCTTACATGGGGATTACATATACAGGACTTGAGTGATAGATGCAAAAGAGCCCTAAACATTATAAAATGTTTATCGAACTTAAATTGGGGCTCAGAAAAGAGACATTATTGAGATTGTATAAAGCATTGGTTCAATCTAAACTAGATTACGGATGTATCGTATATTCATTCGCTAGAAATTCGCATTTAAAAAAGTTTGACGTAGTTCATAATAGCGGAATAAGATATGCAACAGGCGCTTTCCGCAGAAGTCCGGCGGTTAGTCTGATGTCTGAAGCCGGAATAATGCCACTACATTATAGAAGAGAGATCCTTTTAGTAAGATACGCAGCAAATATATGGGCTTATCCTGCCCATATCCAGACCAGCCGGAATTAGGTACCACGAATTAAGAAATAAATATGAAATTGCCATTCCAGATACATTGGCAATTTCTACTAGAGAAATACCGCCATGGCTCTTGCCAGCAGTAAATACAAGTTTGGATCTCTCTCAAGGAGAAATAAAAAAGAAACCAGCAGTGATCATCCAGCAGGAATTTTTGGCAACCGTCAGTAGCTACGAAGAACATATTAGAATTTATGCAGACGGTTCTAAAACCGAACATGGTGTTGGATGCTCAATATATGTAAATGAAGAAGCCCACTTTTGGAAACTGCCAGATGTGGCCAGTGTCTACACGGCAGAACTCACTGCAATTCAGCAAGCTCTTCGCTACACTGAACACTATTGCGAAGAGACAGTGCTAATATGTTCAGATTCATTAAGTGTACTTGTCGCAATTCGGAACAAGAACATTAAGGATGTCCTAATGGCAAACATCCTGTCCATTTTGTACGTTCTAAAACAACGAAGCCAGCGATGCGTATTTGTATGGACTCCGGGGCATGCTGGTATTACAGGTAATGAAATCGCAGACGAAGCTGCCAGAAAGGCAACAGTCTGCGATGATTTGGATGCATTTCCTGTAAGAGTGGCAGATGTTAAAAACCGTCTAACAAACATAGTAAGAAATAAGTGGAACGCTGAATGGAGGAGTTTAAATACAAACTTAAACTCAGTAAAAACTTCCCCTTATAAATGGAAAAGCGACTTTAAGTTGGCTCGCCGTGAACAAGTAGCGGTGACCAGACTTAGAATCGGTCACACGCGATTAACAAATTTATATATGTTAACCGGCGAAGTGAGACCAATGTGCGGTATTTGTAATAAAACACTGACAATCAAGCATCTAATAGAAGAGTGTACCATATATGAGGACCTCAGAAAGAGGTTCCGTCTTACAAATAATATTAGAGCTGATCTGGATAATGGAAATGAAGAAAATATAGTTGCATTTTTACACGCCAGTGGACTTCTTAAAAGTCTATAAAATGAATGTTTAAAGCTGTGACAAAAGAATCTCTAAGCGGTAGTTTTATATATTCATATAAGGGAGTCTCGAAGCGTGGCACGTATAGTGACGGGAGGTAGCCCTCTTGCCTAGGCCATTTCGGCTCACCTGTATTCAAGAGCAGTGAGTCGGGGTGTGTCCGATGATGGCATGGGGGACCCTCAAGGGTGGATTGAGGGCGCGAGGCTGTGGGTGTACGCCGTGCATGCCTATAGCCTGTTTATAAGAAGGATTCAACTGCCACGGCACCCTGGCGCGACTGATATACTGTTCAACGGCGGTTCTGGTCGCCCCGAGGGTGCTTAAACAAACTATAAATGACACTCGTGGAAGAAAGAAAGAAAGATATGGTATTGATAAGCTGTAATTTTAATTTTATGGTCTTTTGAGAACCTATCTCAAATTTTAATATTGGGGCCCTTTACACCCCATAAGTGTTTGTAATTGTCCTTGTCTTTTATGTCTTAATGTTTATTGTGAAGTTTGTGTTTTTAAATAAAATGTAAGGGCCCTTTACACCCTTACATATGAGGATCCTGATGGAGATAATAATTTCTTTTATAGAATGTGACGAGGGCTAATGACCTTAGCAGTCGATGCCCGTAAAAATTCAGTTAAAATAAAAAAATAAAATAAAATAAAAATTTTAGAAGAATTATCATTTAAATAGTATTAAATTTGTTTTTAATTTTTCTACTTCGTTTCTTTACTTTCACTAATCCGTTGTTAAATATGTCTGTCTTATTATTAAGCCTATCATAGAAGCAATGCCTCTTTACAATGACGAATATACGAAATGGTAAATGTAATGAAACACAACTATTTTAACTCCGGCATGCAGAACCTGAATAGCAATATATTTATATAAAATTAAAGGAATATCTTCCCATTTAATAAGCGTTATTAAATGTCTTAACACGAGTATTACGATACGGATAGATACAGGGCGAAAATTGTTAGCTAATTTAAGCATAAATCGGTGGTCAGAAAAGGATGCAGCTTATTCACCCATTTTAATACATACTAAATGTTTACAATTGAAAAGTTAAATTTGGAATGATACAAACTTAGAAAATGATATATCCTTGAATGCTATAGCATATTCAGATGACTTACTTGGTTATCAATGAAAATTCAGAAGATAAATTGTAGAGATAATTATATCAACTCCAAAATGTTTGTGAGAAATACAATTTTAAAATATTGGTCAGAAAGATAAAATTTATGGTTGTATCGGAAAATACTTAGTCAGATTCAAGAAATAATGATTTCGTCTTGAAGCACTGAACTACTTATGTATGAAATTAATTTAGATGGGAAAATTAGTTTTATTTATAAAATAACTAAGTTCAATAATATCAGGAAAAACACTTAAAAAAACTTAAGAGATAAAGACAGATCCCCCACCGCTAAACATTTTGTAAGGGTATGGTTTTACTTACATTACTACAAAGAAGTGAGAAGTTAGTTGTAAAAATAAAGCAGGAGAAACGAATAGAAGCTGGAAGTTACAAATTGAACAGGCTTGGAAATGAAGATGTTCGGAATGAACTGCAGATTATTAAACCATCACTGAGATTCGTTATCAAAACAGATGGTTAGAAGATTTATATCCAATGAATAGTGGATGATTATCACACCAGTGAACACATGAAATATCGACCCAAAGGAAGAAGATTTCCAGGAAGACCACGTAACAGATGGCAATAAGTTTTGATGTAAGAAAAGGTTTCACCAGGAATCTAATCCATGAACTAAAGAAGAAGGTGTTTGATGATTTTTATTCAACAAGAAGATGATAAATACACATATCAATAAAAATGTGAATTTCTTTATTTGTAACAAAAAAAGGAACATTTGATAACTAGTGTTAATGTAGTTAATCACGATCAACGTTATTCTTCAACATATGTCAGGTTATTATTATCAATACCACGTAGGCAAAGTTTAAAAAATAAACTCTTTTGGGTAATGACAATAATAACACTGGTCAACATGATTTTTGTCTCATGAGTACCAATAGGTGTACTTAATGCAGTCTTTTATCATGTTTTTAAATATGTATTTGTAATTTCTCTATCACCCACAGTTTTTTTGTTATTTTAATGTTTTTATATATTCTAAAACGGGTTTTCGTCCATTTGTCTATTGCTAAGTAAAAGCTCATAGAGCATTGTAGGTATGATGGAACCAAACGAGCTACCTCAACGGGTAGCGTTGCTACTGTTGTGCAGGTTCAGACGTGTATACACATGTACAAATGTGATCTAGTGTAACACACATTCATTCGAACGATACCAGTTGAGATAGTGTAGTGAACCAGTAAACACTAATTGCGAGTGCTTTGTGTGTCTGAATTATTGTGTATTACATATTTACAACCTTATTTCTTTTAATTAGTCATTAGTAACAAAATGTCTAGAGTTTGTTTAAATCATCCTAACAATTTTTGTTACGTATGTGGTGAAGTGACGCTCAAGTCCCAATGGCGAAACCTTACCCTATTAGTAAAAAAGTGTTATGAACTTTATTTTGGGTGTAAAGTTGGGGAACAAAAAAGGACCTGGGCCTCACATATCTGTTGTTTATCGTGTTCTAGGATTCTCACTGTATGAAGAGATGGCACACGCCACATATCATTTGCTATCGCTATGATTTGGAGGGAACCAAAAGATCACTCTTCTGACTGTTATTTCTGTTTAAAACATTAAAAGGATTATGTCAAATACAAGAGGTGTACCCTAACTTGCAATCTGCAATGAGACCAGTTCCAGACTGGTAGAATTGCCCAAACCAAAGCCTTCAGAACATGTGACATTACATGAAGAGAGCTCAGAACCTGATGGAAGTAAGGAAGAAAAAGAAACAGAGTCTAGTGATAAAACTTTTGAACACAGCAGTTCGTTTGAGCCTCGTTTACTGACTCAAAAAAATCTTAACGATCTCATACGAGATTTAAAGTTTTCAAAAAACTGAAATGCTTACTTCCCGGCTAAAAGGATGGAATCTTATTCAAAAGAAACAAAGATATGTACTTTACGTAATCATCACTCTGAATTTAATGACTATTTTTCTGAAGAAAATGGCTTAGTGTTTTTTCATGACATTTATTCACTTATGGAGACACTTTGTAATGAACATAACCCAACAGAATGGCGCTTGTACATCCATTCCTTTAAAGTTAGTTTAACACGTTCGCGACGTCGTGCGCCCGTACGGGTACACGAGTTCTTTTTTAAATGATGGCGTGTACCCGTAGGGATGCACTTTGCCCTTTAGTAAAGTGCGTCGTACGTCCAACGGGGTACACATATTCACATGTTTCTTATAGCATTTATTTTTAGTCTGGCTACATTGTAGGCGTTTAAAATCATACAACGTCATATTAGAAGTTTCATGAAAAGAACTATATAATAGAAATTTACAAATAACTATTTTATTCAGGTAAATATATATTATTATTCACGTATATATTATTATATTTCAGGTAATATTGTATGCAGGTGTCTGCGCAACTAGTGGCGTTCCTAGCGGCAGGCTCAGAGGAATAAGAGAGCTCGTGTACCCGTGCGGGTGCATGACACCCAGGAGAAATGCGCCTTTGTTATATATCATAACAAAGGCGCGTCGTACACCCAACAGGGAACACGTAAAAAAGTAAAAAGAACGTATGATTGGAGTTATATTTCTTTAAAATTACGCTTGTTTCCTGTATATGTCATCAAATATGAACTAAAAAATTAAAATGAAAATTTCCGGATTTTTGTACGTGAAAATAACTACGGCAAATAAAATACCTATGTATTTTGGCACCCGTCGCGAACTTTATTAAAATCTGTGCTTCTGCATAATGGCAATAAATTCCCATCAGTACCTGTGGCTCACTCTGCTAACATAGCAAAAAAAAAACATATGAAAACATTAAATTTATACTGGAAAAGCTTCAATATGCAGTGTATGAATGCAATATTTGTGGCGATTTGAAGGTAACTACACTTATTCTTGGTCTGCAGCTTGGATACACAAAGTACTGTTGTTTTTTGTGTGAATGGAATAGTAGGGACATAAAAAACCATTTCATTAGAAAAGAATGGCCTAAACGCCAATCACTCTTTCCTGAACAGAAAAATGTGCAACATGACACATTGTGCAATCCTAAAAATGTGTATCTACCTCCCTTACATATCAAACTAAGATTAATGAAGAATTTCGTCAAGGCCATGGACAATACTCCAGGTTTCATTCCTAAAATTAGTGATGCAAAAATTAAAGACGGAATATTTGTGGGTGCACAAATACGATCACTATTGCATGATGAAAAGCTTGAGGAACTATTGAATCCACTGGAGAAAGTAGCTTGGCAAGCATTCAAAAAATATTTTCAGAGTTTTTGAGAAATCGAAAGACGGAAAATTACCGTGATATTCTGAACGATCTTATAAAAATTTGGGTTGTAATATATCCTTAAAAGTATACTTCCTGCACTCATACCTAGATTTCTTCCCGGAAAATATTGGCGCAGTGAGCGATGAGCACGGGGAACCCTTTCATCAGGAGATTTCAGCTATAGAAAAGAGGCATCAAGGCAAAGGGAATCCTAACATGCTGGCCGATTATTGTTGGACCATCAAGAGGGATGCTCCACAGGCGAAATGTAGCAGAAAATCGTCATTTCTTACTTTCTAGGTGAGTCAAATGTTCGATTATTGTGTAGTTTCGACTATTGTGTAGAGGCCTTTTTTTAACCAAGTAATTAAACATTTGTAATAAGAAGGTGGATCGTTCCATAATACAAAAGCAGGATTTCTCTACATTAGGCTGTCTATTTATCCCGTTTTTCTCGATACAGTCCTTTTTTTGCAAACCTCTCAGTTTCCGAAAGACATTTTCGGGACGCTCAAACGTCCCACTTTTTTTTGGTAATATGTTTGTAGTTCACTGTACACTATGAACGCTAGGAAGGGCTACCTAGTAGAAACAAGGAAACAAGAACTGTATTCTATTGCCTTAAGTTACTAACACCGAAGTTGGTAGCCCTGTTTCATAATTCGATTACCGCCAGCCAGATACCACAATTACTAACCTCAGTCACCAGTTTCCCATTATCCCTTCTTTAAATTAACTAAAGTAGTTATAGTGTGCGGTCTTGTGAAGCTGACTTGCGAATATTTAGAAATAGTTTTTAACTGAGCAATCGTTTTGCTCAGTTAAACAACCGAAACCAAAATGTAATTTTAATAACAGACTGAAAAGTGAGTTTTCTTTTATTATTGGAAGAGGAGAAAACAAGAATGAAGAATGTGCAAGTAAAAATTTCATACTGGACATGGTGGATGATCTGACGTAGTAAGTCACGTTAAAAGGATAAACTTCGTATACCTCTTTAAACACAAAATGCTAACAAATGTGTGACTATCTATGAAAGCAGCAAGTGAAATGGACAGCTAGGTGTGGCATAAGAAGCCACTTTCGCACACCAGAGAGTAATACATACCAATAGTTTTAGGTCATAGGATTGCAAAACTACTACTGTAGAAAAATTGTTCAATCCTCAATTCACATGACGTCATAAAAAATGTAATACATAATTTCTAATCTTATTGCACCGTATGCAGCAAAGACAAATTTTGATGGCCACAAAAGTGCAAGATTCATGTCATTGTTTTTTTTTGGAAAATAACCCAGGTTTTTTCTTTTTTTTTCTGTAAATGCCCCATTTTTTCATAATAATATTATGGACACCCTACTACTGCTCTAGATATTTTTATTGTTTATTTATTTATAGTCACCTTATTCTACAAAAACGTTAATGTCATATATATTATATATATTTATAAATAAATATTTTTTATAAGTAACAAATCGTAATTACACAAATAAGTTTTTTGTAAAAAAAAAACTATTAAATATATAACTGAAATCAATATTTAAATAAATTTCATAACAAATTGAATATTAACCAATACTTTCTACATTGAAATGCACTGAAAGATTTATTTAGAAGGAAATATATTTAGTATATATCTATATATACATACAGAGTAAATGCTTCTGACGAAACCACATGAATCTGTATGTGACATACGATTTAGAACTTCATTGGAGGTTCAATCAACAGAGCTGTCATAATGTGCCTACAATAGGAATAAGTCAAATATCTGGTATGTAACAACTGTTGTTTGTAATAATTTAACCTACAACTAACCATATAAGGTACCGACATTTGTGCAACTTTTATATGAAAAATAAATAAATAAAAAAAATAGAAAAATAAATTTTAATTTTTAACTAATTTTTATTTTAAAATTTTATGTCGGCAAAAAAATAAATGAAATTATTTTTATATTGATAACAAATAATATAAGAAAAACGTACTTGTGTAATATTATAATAAATAACAAGTGATATATAAATCATGTCAATCTCATTTTAGAATAAATTTTTAGTATTTTTATTTCGTGAATCGTGTAATAAATACAATCAAAACTTGTTTTTAATTTTTTTTTTTTTTTTTTTTTTTTTTTTACGAAAAAAGATTAGGTTTAACATTTGATTTCATTGTTTAAAATTTTATAATTTTTTCAACTTTTTTAAACGTATATTTATTTATTTATTCATTAATTCTTATAAAATCGAAAAAAAGGTTCACTGGTTTCCGACATATATGGTAAGCTATCGGTGGACAAGATATTAGAACAGGTTGTCATTGTTGATATAAAGATATGTGTTTTCGCATAAATTAAGTATATCTATAAAGACCATTATTATTGTAAAATATTTAAACAACCTATTGAGGTAGTTGTAATGATGCAATATTTATTATAATTACTATTTTTAAATACAAAAAAAACAAATAAATTTTACAGAAAAATTTAACGAACAATTTACAAATATATTTGTTTTTTTCCCTAAACTTTATAATATTTTTTAAATATGTGTGACTATATACTTCAATAGTATTTTTAATGCCAAACCGAATAAAATTTATTTTTAACAAACGATTTTATTTATGACAGGTATACTGTTTGTTATTTCATTTCATTCATTCATTGTGTTCTACCATAGGGCAGGCCCTGTCACGGCTGCTGCTCTCTAACTTGTTCTATCCTTATCTAACCACCCTGTTTCAGCATATTTTCCCTTTTCCTTGTTTATTATATAAGTTAAAGAAAAAAAATCCTTTAAAATAAATTTGACCCACCGGGTTGGTCTAATGGTAAAATTTTCGTCGCAAATCAGCTGTTTAACAGCTGATTTTAAAAGTAGAAGACTCTCAGATTCACATCCTAGTTAAGGTACGAGTAAAATATTTTTTATAAGGATTTAACACTAGAAAGTGGATACCGGAATACTTTGGTGGTTGAGGAGTTAAATTAATCACACATTTCAGCCTGAGTCTGTACAAGAAAATATTTCATTTATATTCAGATATCACCCTCAACTCATTGGGCCTTGGGGTTGGTTATTGTTCACAAAGTTAAACAGATCACAACGTACACATTAGGAATAAAAATAAGATTGATTCGATTTATAATTAAGTACTAATAATTAATTAAATAAAAATAAGTATAAAAAGTCAAACAATAAAATAATAAAGTAACTAATAAATTCGGAATTCCAAATCCTCAGACTCCATACCATGAATCATTTTACAAACTATTATTTATACGTTCTGCTATTGTAATAAGACCGGTATAACAGACCGAGTAAAGGATTCCTACTAATTAAGAAGAAAGTAGTAGAAAATATAATAACGGGAGGAATCCAGAAAGGGACTAAAAGCAACCTTTTTACTAAAGGTAACAGGTCTGTTTAACAAGCGTCTTTTGTAATACTGCCCACTAACACACACTAAACAGATGTTCTTCCGTGAGAAGAGTTATCGGAATCAGGTTAGGAATGCATGGGAACGAAAGGGCTCGGTCGATCGTTCTCACGGTTCAAGTTAGGTCCGGTCCGGCAGGTAAAGAGGACAGGAGTATAAGTACTCCGGGGAAGACGTTTAAGATCAATTCTGTGAAATCACTCTAAGCGAAACGTTACGATGTCAGTCTGCGAGATGTGAGTCCGCGAGAGTATTCTGCGAGGAGGACAATGAAGAAGCGAGTTTATAGAGAACTATGTTCTCGACGCGATTAAGGTGACGTTCACAAGTAATCCCACTACACGAAAACAAGACATGGTTCGCTGAGTTACTGTAAGACTAAGTAAAAGAGATAACGTACTAAATTTCATTCCTAAACTGTTAGGATAGTTTTATTACTGAATTCCAAAGGTATTTGCCGTGAAAGAATTTTATATTTGACTTATCTATTGTACTACTGTTGTTAATACAAGACTAGTGGTTAAAAATGTTAAGACTAGTGCTCATGTTAATGTCTTTTGTCAATGGGACTGAATTCTGCTTTTCCATTCTATTTATTTACCAGGAAGTAAATTCTGATGATTACTTTAAACTCTGTTTTGTATATAATTTCTGTTTATTATTATTATTATTGACATATATGATTATTACTACTATCGTGGTTGTGATTACTATGATTATATGTTTGTTATTGACATTTAATGTTACTGTTTACTGCTGTCATTCCAATCATATTGCGAGATGTTTTTTTATTGTCTGTTATAATTATTCCGATTATTATTATGATTGTGATTATTATACTTTTTTTATTATATGTTTTATTATTGTCGTTTTCTATTCTTATTACCATTGTCATTATTATTATTACTATTGTAATTATTATTATTATTAATGATATGTCTTGTTTTACTTATGTTTTTAAACCAATAAATTGTAATTACATAAATATTTTCATTTGTCAATCTCACAACATCCTGATCGAGCCGCGAACACGCGAAAATATCTTTCGAAAAGTTGCATATTAATATAATAGCACCCACCGGGTTGGTCTAGTGGTGAACGCGTCTTCCCAAATCAGCTGATTTGGAAGTCGAGAGTTACAGCGTTCAAGTCCTTGTAAAGCCAGTTATTTTTACACGGATTTGAATACTAGATCGTGGATACCGGTGTTCTTTGGTGGTTGGGTTTCAATTAACCACACATCTCAGGAATGGTCGAACTGAGAATGTACAAGACTACATCATTTACACTCATACATATCATCCTCATTCATCCTCTGAAGAATTATCTAACCGGTAGTTACCGGAGGCTAAACAGGAAAAGAAAAGCACTCAGTGTAAACAATTCGATTACACAATAATTCCAATCTTCACATTTTTTAAGTTATAAAGATGGTAACTCCCAAATAGGATTTCCTCTGGAAGACATAATTCTCATCCTTTTTACGATCTAAAAATTGTAATATATCAAAAATATGACAGATAATTTTTTTACAATGTTATTATAACAGTACTATATACAGATGATTCAAAAAGGATTTCACAATATTAAAAGCATGTAAAAATTTACTGAGATAAGTTACAGATCCTAATCCGAAGACTAATCAAATTACCATTTAATTATGTTTACATTTAGATTCGGTCAATGTCTCTTTATAGAAAAAAAATATCAAGTACATCATCCAACATTCACTTTAATTGGATATCGCTTCCATTTGTAATGCGACATACATCTCAGCTGAAGTCAAATTCATTCCAGAATGTAGCCAGCAAGTCTAGCGTTACCTCTGCAGCTGCGACGTTAATTCGAAGTCTCAACTCAAAAAGATCAGCAGGCAAAGGTGGTACATACATAAACCCGATCTTTAATAAAACTATACAAGAAAAAATCTAGCAGGGTTAAATCTAGAGAGCAAGGTGGCCATGCGATCGGGTCTTCACGACCAACACACCGACCTGGGAATCGAATGTCAAGAATATCTAGGACTTCTAGGCGGTAGTGAAGTAGTGTGCCATCTTGCTGATAGTAATGGTGTCCATTTTGGTCATCATCGTCTAACTGAGGAATTTTGAAGCACGTCCAGATAAACGATACCATTTACGGTTGCTTCCTGGAAGAAGAACAACAACCTGTCTTAACAGAAGTTTGGTGCCGAGAGTAAATTTTATGCCTACTAGGATGCTCCCTATCGTATTCTCTACGAAAGGTACGTTGAACTGCAGTTGCTTACTGCAAATCGTGAAATCAAAACATAGAGCGAGCACGTTTCGCCCTAATAAATTTATACATTTTTAACAACAATGGTAACAACATTGGTGGCGAAATTTGGTACTAATGAAGTAGGCGAGTGTGTTTTGCTATGAAATGAGACGTCAAACGAATCTGTAAGTTATGTAAAAAAATTTTTATACGGTCTTAAAGTTTTGAAGATCTTTTTTAAATCACCCGTCTTATACACACATTTATCTACGTAGCCGTGTATATTTCATTTATATCTATATAAGTGTGTTTATTTCATTTTATGTATGCAAGAATTACTAAGTAACAATGCAATTATGTATGAAATATGTACTGTGTAAAAGATGAGAAAAAAACTATTATTATACATAATGAACTACGCTTAAATAATGTATCTTGAACAATACACGGTAGTAAATGCGTGTAAACATTATGAGAATGGAATAATAAGAAAATACATATATATTTCTGCCTGTATAATTATTAAGAAGTTTGTAACCAGGAAGGTCCTTGGTTCAAAGTATTATTAGAGTCCGGATTAATAATTGGAGAATGTTTTACACAATTCTTATACTATTCAATTACTTTTTTTTTCTATACAGTTAAATATAACATTTGATTCAAAGAACCTTCGTTATCTACGGTAATTCATCATTAGGCAGTAGAAATCGGTTTTTGTAATTTGTTTTTTTATTTTTTTATTTTTTACCAGCAAATTCATCGGCTAAGATAATTCATCATTAAGTCTTTTTTTTATCAACTCCTAAGGTTATTTTACCTGCCCCGTTTAGCACAACTAAAATGTCTACAAAAATATTTTAATAGTTACAAAGGTTATTGATAAAAAAATTACAAACATTTCATATTACTTTATATCCAATATTTCTAATACCTCCTTAGTAACCATACACAGGGTGATATTAAAGTATGCTTCGTATTTCAAAACTGAGGAATGCTAGGAGAGAGAAAATGCGGATCTACATATATACAAAATTACTACTTTGTGGTATTTGAAATTTTTGTCTGCTATCTCGAATCAAACTTATTTTTTTAAATAGGAAGGTAGGCATGTGATACATGATTTTAATGTAAAACATTACAAGAAAAACGATGGCGAACCGTTATAAATTATAAGTAGTTATAAGGAGTTATAAATAATCAAATATGCAAAAAAAGAACGGAAAAATAAAACGAGTAGTAATAAAACGAGGTAAAACGCTCCGTAATAGCATTTTTATTTCGTATTATCTTGAGAATTACGTCCAATAACAAACTTTACACAATGAATGTTGGAATTAATGGCCTTAACATAATAATAATAACACTAATAATAATAATAATTATACGCAAAAGTAATAATTTGCAACACTACACAAATTAAATGAATAGATCAAGCGATATTATCTACTTTAATAATCACAACATTTAATTTTTAAATTTAATTAAATGTTTTCGGCCCTAAATTGGTAATACAATGAATTTTGAAGTATAGCATTCTACGACAAATGTTCAAAATCCTTCCCCTCTTCAGGTTGGTAGTGCGCTAATCATAAGTAACATCCGTTTATAACTTGTTTCATGTTTGGTGGAATAAGTGCAGAATCATCAATTATATACCTTTCAAATCATCAATGTTTGTTTTATATACATTTTTTTTAAGTAATTCCAAAAATAATAATCTAGAGAAGACAAATCTGGAGACCTCACAGGCCATTCTACCGTATAGATCTTCTACGACCTTTCCAATAATCTGGAAATTTTTCATTTAACAGTACAATAATTCACTCATTCATTTAAAAAGGTATTACGAAATAAAATGTTACTACGGGGCATTTTACCTAGTTTTATAAATGCCACGATTTTTTCTTATTTTGAAAATTTGATTTCTTATAATTCTAAAAAAAAGGCATTTATAGAAAAGCATCGTTTTTCTCGTAAAATCTAACATTAAAATCATGTACCACATGGGAGGGGGGAAACGTTTTATTCAATATGGCGTATTAAAGATGGCGGAAAAAATTCCAAACACACCATAAAATAGTAATTTTATAACTGTGTAGTAATTTCATTACACCGCACTCGTTTCGACGATCTAGTATCCTTCAGTTTTGAATTGTGAATCTATTCCAAACTTTATCATCTTGTATATAATTCCTTAATCAATTAACCAACGACATTTTTAATTAAAAGAAAAAGCATTTATATTTTTACTTCTCCCCTAAAAATATCACTTAACGATCACCTCAAAATTAATATAATGGTAACCAAAATTATAACGATCCCTTGAAAATAAAGAATACGACAACGAAAATTTTATCAACATCAATTGATAAATGCTTGAAACTTTTCTGAATATTTCTTTAGTTACCGTTTGCTATTTGAACAGTTTGAAGCAATTTTATTTTAGTTTATATCCATTATCAATCTTAATATATCAGTATTAATAAAAATAAATCTCAATCCTTAATAACTGTTTAATAGTTTAGCATAGAGAAATACAATTTAGTAAATGCTCCTGCCTAAAAACAATCTACTTTTGGATATAGGACCACTACACCCCTAGTCACCATGAGAGCTAATAGAGTTGCACCACTAAACTTCTGAATGGAAAGGAAAGCATTTTTACAAAACATTTAAGAGAGAATTAAAAAAATAAAGATATTTTGTTAAAAAACTTCAAGTTACGACAATAAAAAAAATTTCGGTCATTTAATATCTTTCACGGTTAGTTTCAAAGGTGGCCTACAGTACACTTCAAGTAATGATTTCATACCGGAAAACAGATTTTACTTGGGTAGTAGAATTTATTAAACCTTAACTGTTTCTTTCTTAAACAGTTATTTAAAAAGTGCTGTAGATCACCTTTGAAACTAGCTGTTAAAAAGTTTTACATGTTCGCCATTATGGTTAGGGTTATCCTATCCCATAGGTTTTAAGGCGAAAACTTTATTTTCAATGCCTGTTAAAATGCTGTGATACAATGCTAAACACCTTTTTTTTTACTTTTTTTTTCCCCCGATGAAGGGGCTACCCTTCGAGGTGGAAATATACCATACTCATACCGAAGAATACATAATTTTGAAATAGGTAACGTTTGTTAAATTTCAATTTTTCTATTTTAACTGCTGATAAATTGTTTAAAGACTCCCATATTTTGATATTTTTTTCCACATTATCAGTTAGATTGATATCCTATTACCGTTTAACTATTTTCTATTACCGTAAATAACTATTTACCTATTTTCTTCTATTACCGTTTTTCCTACATTTAACAATTCTTTACTGTACCAAATTAATTATGAACACCTTCAAAGTGTAAACAACCAAACTAGTACATCTTTTAATAAAATTTATACTAAAACTTTTATATTCAAGCATTTCTCTTAAAAACATATTTTTATTTCATTTAAAATTTACCAACCAACTAATAAAAATTACAAAATGCTTAAGTAAAATAACCAATTATTTCTTTTTATTTTGATTGTTGTTTTCTTTAAATTCATACTTCATTGTTAAGAAAGTTTCATTCAATATATATTTTGTCGGTATTATTACATTTTTACGTTCCTGGCATCATAGCTCTAGAACTAGAAGGAAGTATGCTGCAAGAAGGAAAGTATGGTATTAAGTCCAAAAAATTGGGTTATGGGTTTCTTTGCATTTGTCGATGTTTCATGACGCACGGACTCCAAAAAAAAAAAAAAAAATTAGGGGGTATGTACGTATATGTACGATGGCGTATTTAAAGCTTAATAATTTTTGATGGATAATCCGATTTTTATAAAACGTTGTACTCATATATATGGGGCAATGTTTTGGTAAAATTTTCGAGTCAAAATCTCCAAAAATATAATTTAATTATAATAATGAAAATAATATAATTTTCTAAAAATTTTGAAATATAACTCCACTTTATATTAAGCTCAGTATATGGGTGCTTGCTTATCTTACCATTTTTAAAAAGATTTTGTCCTAAAATTCCTCCTTCCCCAAAAATTTAAAAAGTTATCTTTTTATTTATTACATATTTGTTTAACCAAATATAGCTCTTTTGCTTATTAAGCGTTTTCCTACGCATAGTAGTAGTGCAAGCGAACAAAAATATATAAAAATATTTTTGGAGTAAGTAATGGTGGTGGAGGAGCTAATCGAATTTTTAATATATCGATTTTTTGGAGTTTTAAAAATTTTTAGTATTATTTAAACTCTTAATAGTATTAAAAATCATTAGTATTATTTAAACTCTTAATAGAATTAAAAGTTTAAATAATAAACTTTTAGTAATATTATAATAAAACTTCATCATAAATCAACCCCTCCTTCAAAAATAGAAATCTTAGGAAACTTTTTATTGGTTGAACATTTTTTAGTGGAACTTTTTTTAGTTTCTTCCAATTAACAAAGAAAACGTAGAGAAATCAAAATGTTCTGAAAGGTAATTTTGGAGGTGGGGGAACAGAAAAAATAAAAAAATGCCGATTTTTTCATTTTAAAAGTTTTTAGGTTTATTTAAACATATAATGAAATTTTACAATAAAATTTCATCATAAACTACCCCCACCCAAACAAAAAGAGAAATCATAGGTAACCTTTTTCATGTATGATTATTTTTCCACTACATAAAAATAAATAACAAATGCCAGGAAAGTATTACGACTTTGTTGTCAGATTTTTTTCTTATTCTAAAGTAATACGCAATAGGCTGAACGTTTAAATTACAATTCAATGGTAGGTCTTGTTTCAATTCAATCGTGTGTCTTCTTGTTTAAGATTATCCATTTCTGGAATAATCATTAAATGGATATGAATCTTGGATAATCATTTTTGGAGAAACGTTTCCATCTTATCCTTAAATTTAGGTCTATACTTGAAAACTTAAATTCTACATACTCAAAAAGAACTTATTAACCGTTGTACAAAAGCTTATTATATGTAAGTTATCTTTTTTTGTTTAAAATAATAATTTCCAAACAATCTTTTTTGATGTGTTTAAAAATAAATTTAAGCATAAATCTTGAGTAAAACTTTAAGGAATTTAATTAGGCTTTTTCAGTTAGATGAATCCTTGATTTTAAACTACTAAAGGGTTTAAATGTACGTGATCAATCAATTTATTTATCACACCCAATATTACTTAACATCTGTATATTTATAACAATAGCTTACTAATACAGATGAATCATAAAAGTGAAAGTTTAATTTTTTACTGTAAAATAAATTGCATTATGTGACATGTAAATTTTGTCACATGTTCAATGACTGTTATTATTTTTCATTTCTTTATTTAAAAATATAAATTTCTCTTTTGTTTTATGCTTACTACATGTACATTTTTCAACCAAAAGTCCTATATTTTATACCTTACATTTAAGATTCTTACTAGATGGCCGTATTAAAGATCGCTTGCTTGTTTCTGCAAACATCTTCTTTTGGCATGAAATATTTTACTACCGCTATGCTATGTCGGTATAATATTCTAGACTTGAGATGGCATCATAAAACTGTTTTACGCTTTGTTCAGACTTTTCTTCTTTTATATTAGTCTTTTGTTTTTGTTCTGCATTTTATTGCAAGAAAACAAGTTTGGGTAAGGAAAAGAAAAATTCAACACTAATAGTCTACAGGGTATTTCCTTTCCTTCATAATTTTAAGAAAAAAATTATACATCAACAGAATAAAACATTTACTCATTTTTCTTCCTTTTTTTATTAATAATAATAACATACTTCTTCATTTTTTTATTTATTTATTTTTATTCGAAAGAAAATATGTAATTCATAGAAGATATTCATTAAGTTATCCATAAGGAAATAATTAAAATAAGTAGATTAACTAATTACGTACACGATTAAAAATAAAAATAATAATGAAAAAAAAGTAGATTATAACAAATACAATTTATAATTTTTATGATAAATTAATTTTATCTATTTTTTAATTTTTATTATAATTACAAAATTATAATTAAAAAAAAAATCTGATGTGGGCAACACACAACTTCCTTGTACGCCTATTAAATTACATATACACATTTTTTTTTAAAATGAAAAATACATAAAATTTTATTTCATTAATATCTTCTGATAAGTTTTTTTCATTTTTTTTATTGTTGTTGAATTATTGTTTATCGTATTTTTTTTATAAATAGAGGTTAATAATTAATTATTAATAAATCAATGCATTTAAATTTTAAAAAAAAGTTAAAAAAAGGAGACGAAGTCTGATTCGAACCGATATGTCTTCCCCTTGATCCAAATATTTCATTAATTAAAATCTCATTTGGCTGTAACTCTGGAACCAATGAAAATAAGTACCACTTATGATATATCATTGAACAACTCTCAATGAGGACTTATTACTGCAGTTAAGAAAAAATCCAAAATTCAAATGTTTTTGGATTTTGGGATTTTTTGGTCGCTTTTGGTTCAGTCGATTGCAATCAGAATCGTACGTACATACGTACAGACGTCACGCCAAAACGCTATAAAAATGAATTCAGGATGATCAAAATGGATATTTCCGTTGAAATCTGAAAACAGCGATCACAATACATCCTTTACTTCGTACAAGGAAGTAATAGATTATAGCATAATTTTAAAAACCGATGCACGATACGTAAAAGAAATATTTTTTATATTTAAAGTAGATATTCACGTCAGTGCCATTAATTGATAACAACCATAAAATTAAATCTTATAAAAAAGTAGTATATCAGCGTTAACTGAATTGGGGATCATAAAAAAAAAACTGGTCGATGATGACTTTAACCATTAATACATAATGAGATAATTAATTAATATTACCACAAGAGATTACAAAAATTAACATAAGATCATTGATCAATAACATTTCGCTTCCATTTTTTGATAAAGTACCGAAGATAATCATACAAAGAAGCGAGAAGGCCATCCAGCTGCCTCAAGGGTGTTCTTCGATATGCAGTTCATATTCCTTCATTGTCTTTCATTTTACATAATCCATAAACTGCCTCCCAACTTTCATTTCCAGTGAGTGATTAATCTACAGGCCAGGTTATTTTTTTTTTTATTTTTGTTTAAAAGGAAATAGGATTTTAATATAAGTTATCTTATAATGTTTTTTCTCTAAATTGTAATAAACTTCACACATAATCGTGTCTCGATTTTTTACCAGTGCTGTTCGATTTACTTACTTAATCGTCTTTCATAGTTTTGCCCATGGCCATTGAAAACCACACATTTCGTATCATCAGTACTATTATTACAAGTAGACGTAAAAATTGAATTTTACTATCTTCTAATTCTGAATAAAAATCTAATAAAAAAAAAAACATTGTATAACAAAGTTGTATTATGTTCACTCTTTCATCCAAAAAAAAAAATAATAACAATAATAATGTAAATGAATCCTGGTCGAGCTTTGGAATTTTTTAAACTCTACAAAATGAATTTCTCATTTTTATTATTAAAAAAAAAACTGTAACTGGGTAACCTGCCGATAATTATTAAAGATAAGAATAAATAGAATGTGTTATGTTAACACAAATAAACTTGGCGACGCAATATTTATTGTTTACAGATATTGAACAACTGCTACCGAATTCATTATTCTATTGATGCAAAAACGATTATATTATTCAAAAAATTAAAATATTCGTCGTCGTAAAATACAGTTGGCAACACTTCTAGGCGGTTATTCAAATTCCTACTATATGTAAAGAGTATAATCCGATTTGGCATAGCGAGATGTAACACACAATCGAGTTAATATAGTTTAGTTAACCTGTCATCACGGTTGACTAAAAACAAGTACACACAGGTGTCGTAATTAAAGGGTTAATATTTAGTTTTTGCCCATGTTGGATTATAAGGATGTAGGAATATATTTATCTCGAGAATGAGAGGATCTAAATAACTGCAGTATCATTGGTGTGATCTTATAAATGGGAAGTGTCTGAGGATCAATTTGGCGCTCATTTTCCTGTCCAGTGGCTGGACGATAAGCCTAATAACTAAGATATTCCTATTGATAAGCCGAGACTCTTAATCCTTTGCAAAATACAATAATTATATTCATAGTGAAGGGTGAGTAATTAAAATCGAAGAGACTAAATACAGTTACGACGTGTAACACTATAGAATGAAATTACAAAATTAAAATTAAATTCTGAACATACATTAGGAAAAGTTTACACACTCACCGTAATTTTATAAAAGATGTTCAACGTGAGCGCCGTGCGCAGCGATGCATTTTTGTGCTCGAGTGATCATACTGAGAGTCATCCGATACAAAACGTTGTCACTACCGTCAATTTGTTGTTGAACGTTCCCTCTTCAGTTCATCAATAGTGTGGGGATTTGATTCCTAAACTCTATCCTTCAAATAGCCCTAATGGAAAATATCACGAATAGGCAAATCTGGGGAACGCGAAGGCTACCGCCCTTTTCTGACGGTTCGTTTTTCTACTAAAGGTGTATGAACGCGTGCTAGAGTAATCTGATATGTGACACGTTGCTCCGTCTTCTTGGAAGAAGTCGTACACTTTTTCACGATCTGTTAATTAACAGTACAGTTCTTCGAAAACTGAGAGGTACAGTTTTATACAGAAAGTCGAGTCAAAAAATATTGGCCCCTACACTATACGATTAAACGATTTTCTCGTAAAGTGGACGCTCAAATACCCGATGAAGATTTTCAGTCAACCAGTAACTGGTGTTGAGCGAATTAACATGCAGATAAATTAAAATATGTCTCGACTAACACGAAACACAGTATCGGTTCTATCTCCCCAACGAAATGTTTTTTTTTTAGAAGCCAATTGCAGTAATTGATTACTTTCGGTTTGTCTGTTCTCTTCAGTTGTTGTGTTGCCACACGACAAGGTTTCAAATTTAAATGAAGAATTTTACGGCAAGAAGTGTATTTTACACTTTTTCCAGTAAACTCAACTAACAAATTTTTTTGGACCGGTAGAAATTCCTTAAATACCGGCTGTTTCCTCTCGAGTACTCTTAGAAGGTCATCTATTTCGTTTTGCGTTTGAAACCGACCCTGTTGTACACACTTTTTAACCAAATTGTGGTACTTTTTATGGGCATTTGAAACATTTTTTGAGAATATTTGACACATTTCTTGAAAGGACTCAGAACACAAATAAGCTTTTACTATAGCAATCATTTCCTCGATCGAGTAAGGCATTTCAGAAAAATACAACCTGCAAAGCACGCAGTCATACTGCACTGAAGCATGAACAGCTTACAATAATAGCAATAGATGAACATGGAAACAAACGCAACCAACAATGGCACTATTAATAGTAGTAGTAGTAGTAGTAGTAGTGGTAGTAGAGACAGTAGTAGCGTTAAAGAAAACGCTCTAATAACCCAAGTCGAGCCGACTTAGTGCAATTTTAAGTTTTCACCAGTACTATCGATTGCTATCAGTAAAATGGCATTAATTTTTTTTACTTCCTTGTACGAAGTAAAGGAAGTATTGTGATCGTGAAAAATTTCGGTTATCAGATATCAACGGAAATATCCATTTTGACCATCCCTGAATCCATTTTGACTAATTTCGGCGTGACATCTGTACATACGTATGTGCGTATGTATATCGTATAACTCAAAAATGGTTAGCCGTAGGATGTTGAAATTTTAGATTTAAAATTGTTGTAACATCTAGTTGTGCACCTCCCTTTTTGATTGCAATCGAGTGAACCAAAAGTGTCCAAAAAAGCCCAAAATCCAAAAAGAAGGGGAAGGCACATCGGGTCGAATCAGACTTCATCTCCTTTTTTTAACTTTTTTTTTAAATTTAAATATATTGTTGTATTAATAATTATTAACCTGTGATTGTAAAAAAAAAATTACGATAAATAATAATAATAAAAAAATTCGAAAAAATATCAGAAGTAATTAATGCAATAAAATTTCATGTACTTTTAATTTAAAAAAATGTGTCTATGTAATTTAATACGCGTACAAGGAATTCATGTGGTGCCCACATCAAGTTTTGTAATGTAGTATTCATATAATTGGAATTGGAATACATACAATAAAATTTGAAATCAAATGGAATGACCTAAATTCATCAATAAGATTTAATTAATGAAACAGTTAAAAAATTAACATCTATCCTTTATATATTTTTTGCAATAAAATGAGCCAGTAAATAATTGCAAAACTTTCCCGGCGTTGTGCCTTTACACTAAACAAAATTTTAAAATTGAGATTATAAAATTAAGCTGATAAATAAAAATACTTAATTTTTAATAAAAATTGTAAATTTTATTATTATTCGGCTTTTAAGAATAAGAAAATCAAAAGTTTTTAGTGCCATGAAGTTAATAATTTTATTAAATTAAATGAAATTAATGAAAATAAAAATTGCAACTATTAAATATATGTAAAATACGTTATTAGTGATTAATAACGACTATACTGGTTTTATTAGTTTGGTTGACCGGGTCCAAGAAGCAGATTTCACCTACAATTTCGAAAAAGATAAAAAATCTTCATTAAAAAAATGACTTTTTTCTTTAATCAAATGGGGGTTTTACCATAAAAATTATGGAGTATTTTAAGTACAATTGTGAAAAAGTTATTAATAAAAAATCTGAATCCCAACTGACACTGTAAACGTTTTTATCATCAAAATTATACTGTATTTAGAGTATAATTTGCTAAACGAGATAAAATTTGTAGTAAAACAATTGGGATCCCATTAGACCTTCTTGGAGTGCAACTACCTCAACAATTTAAATTCGAAAAACAGAGGTGCATTTGGATTTTTAATCTTGAAAATTAAAATTTAAAGAAATTTAAATTTTAAGTTCAGGTCCCGTTCAGCCCCTTGTTTTTGTAAGCTAAAATTTTATTTATTGAAATCATTATTTATTTCAACAGGGTAACTTAAAATAACAGCAAATTTTCTTTTATTAGTTGTACAAAAGATCCTAAATAGTGGGAAGATAAAATAATTATTAGTGTCATTAATTTTTCCATCTACAACTAATATATAGATAAATATAATTTTAAATTTCTTTAATTCTTTTTACATCTAATAAAAGAGATAGAGAGAACCGCTATGCTATCTAGAACGCAAACTAAATACAAAGACAGATAATAGAGTATAAATCTTCTTAAACAATTTCATGTGAAATTGAATTAAGAAATTCAATAAATTACTCCAAGATAAATTATTTTGACTTAAATTTCTCTTCGAACAAATCATTTTGAATAATATAAATTCTTTACAAAGTATCAAAAAGTAATTCGAGGAATTTTTATAATATTTAAAATCAAGTTATAATATGCATAAGTTATAATGCAATTAAAAACCAATCGCATAAATTTAAAATAGTAATTATAAGAAAAATAATCGTACTAAAATTTAAAATACCAATTAATATTTAAATTTAAGAATTTCATAAATTTTGAGTGAAAATCAGTCATACTTGCATATGTAATTATATTTGTAAACAGTGTTGTAAGTGGATCAAATCTAAATTTATTTCCGTAATTTTGGTTATTGTAACGTCAAACATAAGAAACAGAGTTTTTTACCACCAATTTATTGGTTTTCACCCCGGATTTCTTAAAAACTATTGCAGGTACGTTCTAGGACCTATTTTATTCGATTTTTCAGGTCAAAAACCATAAGATATCACTAATTCTGTCCCTTAATTAACGACTTAAAAATTTCAGTACGACCTCATTTCACCGGGGTAGCTAAAATCTGAGCGAAATCTTTCACTCATATCACTCAAATGAGTGATATGATCTATCAAATAGTATTTAAATCTATCAAATCATATCACTCAAATAAAGCATTTTATGACATATATTTAAATGAACTTTTTGCATTATTTTCACGAGAAGAATAGGTTATGAAAATCCCGGGAGAACTTCTGATATACCTGTACACATATATATATGCACAGAATGTGCCGTGAGATGTTGACTAAAATTAAACAATTGACTCAGGACATCTCGCTTAATTTTCTCTTTATCCACCATTTTAAGTTTTTTCAACAAAAATTTGATATTTTAAAAAAGGATTGAGATATTTTAATCAAACAACCTTGTTCCTATTTTCACGCATAATTCTTGGAATCTCTTTAACAATCTTAGCTGTTTATCAGCCAATCTGATCGCTTAAATTTGGTTAGATTTATAATTTCCAATTAGCCGGGCGCATTGCAATAAGCCTGATTTTCCGCCTGATCCGCCTACGGCAGATATATGAATATCAAATCTCATTAAGCTCTAAAATTAAAATTTTTATTAAAGAAACACAAAATTGCGGTGAGAGAAAAAAACGAAGCGAGATAGGGGAATTGTTTATTTTGATGAATAGAATCGGCCCTTTAAGTTTGGTCAACACCTTTCAGGATTCTCTGTATATTTAGAAATACTAAAAGCTACAAACTGTAATAAATAAAAAATCCTTCCCTCATTTCCAGATAAGTGTGTTTGTTACAATAAATAACGTTTTATTTTATTTCACCGTGAAACTTTCTGTATAAATAAAAGTTCAATATAGTTTATCCTAAAACCAAAATTGCACTAAGAAATACTTAAAGAATCTCATTTATACATAAATTATTAACAGTATGAAATAGCCAACTCAAAAAATACATTTAGTAATGGATTATTAAATGGTTTTCTTTTTTACATTCATATTTATAAAACCAAAACGAAGTGTATACAAAAGAAATACGAATAAAATCTTTAACTCAACTTCAACCGGAATTCTGTGAATAGGCAAATAATATTTAATTTTAAATATTTCAGTTTGAAAATTAATTCCAGAATACGGTTTACCTAATGCAGAAACCCTTGGAAAACCCCTTAATTCTAGAAAAGGATTGGTGTTCGTAATCACTATATAAACCGCTATATTATGATTTGTTTGGTTTGCTTTGCATTGATGATCCTTAAGCCTTAAATAGAACCCACGCATCAGTCATGTTAAATTCTTTCAAAAACTGTCGTCTATCTGTTTAAACATTTATTTACTAGAAAATAATCCCGACGACCAGTTCGCATTTAGAAAAAAGCCACTGTACTATAGTGAACAGGATTGTAAACATTATCAGGAAGAATTTTAAAAAGAAAACGTATTACTACAAGGTGTAACAGTTCTGAAAAAAGACTATATCAGGTGTGCTCTTGAACTTTATCAGGTTTTCGAAAATCTTTAATCTTACGTCTCTTGTAGAAGATAATAACTACATTGAAGAATACTTATTACAAAATAATAAAATCTCATCTTTGCAATCGTTTCTTTCGAATTAAGTTTCGTCATTACCTAGTCTTTTTTTTTTTTTTTTTAGTACAAATTCTGGTGTTCCTCAGGTAGCATATTGAGTCTTATATAGGCTACAGCTCATTTTCCAGAATATGACTCACAAATAGACGGCGACTTTTGTGGATGGTAAATAATATTCAAGCATAGCACCAAAAGTGAATGTTAGGATTAATGAAAATAAATCTGTAAGTGTAATAACTTAACTTTCTCTAATAACTTTTGAACCACTCATCCCATATCCACCAGACCCAGACCCAAATCCATTCCAAAACTTTTCCTATCCCCTGACCCCCCCACCACCACAAAAAGTTTTGGGGGCTCCCTATTGAGTGGGTATTCGTTGGACTCGGGTTTGTCCCAGTAGTCCAACAATGATGTTATGAGGCACAGAGGATCACTCCCGCTCGAGGGAACTTCGCAGGGAACCACAAGTTCTCAACAGATGACATGAACCAAGAAGATGGAAGGCAAAAGCAAAAAGAGACCCCGACCAGGGTCTTCTGAAGAAGAAGAAGGGCTGCCGGACACACTCGGCAGCCTGATTTATCAGTTGGGCTTGACTATGGTGGCACTCAAGCAGCACATGGGGCCTGGTCTTGCAAGATATATAAGCGTACATAAGCGTACATCCTCCTATGGTGGTGGAGGATGAAATGGAGCAGGTACTCTCTAGAGAACTGAATGATGAGCAACTAATTGATTTATTGCCCAAAAGGTGGCCAAATCGTCTACGGAGTAAGCTTAGTTTGGTAACTGAATTGCCGTTAGAGGTGATGGATTCTTGTAGTATCAATGATTTAAATAAAATGAGATCAGCGGATGAAAAGGAGGGCATGAGTACTAAATATAAGATAGGTGATATCCGCAAAGATGAGCAATCAATATTAGGAGAATGTAATGATACTAAAAGAAGTAAATATAAAATATATTACGAGTCGAGTGCCACAGAAAAGAGTACGATGGGATTATATTGAAGGCTCTAAGAAAAATTATCCCGCAGGCTAATAATTTGGTTTTCATCCTGCCAAATACTAACATAGGAATTTACACGAAGAAAGTGATTTCCTACTTGCGGAAAGATGAGGAGGAAGCAGTTAAGGTATGACGCTCCCAACGGAAGGCGGAACCATACAGAGTAGGACTGGCCAAGTTCACATCAAAAAAGCAACACCACCTGCAGTTGACAGTCGTACTGTTGTAATTAAAGCAGCGGGAAAAACCTATTCGGATCTACTCAAGACAATGAAATCCGCCGTCAACAGTGACGATGCAAAAGAAGTAATCTCGCTAAGAAAAGGCAGGAATAATGAGCTCCACGTGCGAATTCAAGGAGCTCAGAAAGCTGCAGAATTTACGAATAATCTGCGAGATAAGGCGGCGGATTTACAAGTTGATCTGCGTACAAGAGCGGGAAGGCGCACTGTTGTACATAACAGGGATGTGGAGTACGATACGACTGAGGCAAAGATCTTGGCTGCGATCACTGCGAGAGTAGGTGACAACGAAGAATTTAAGATCTCGTCTATGAGAAAAGGATTCGCAGAGACGCAGAATATAACTGTAATAACCACCAACCACCAACCAGGCTTGTTGAAGATAGAATTCGAATAGGATGGGTGAACTGCCGGGCATATATCAGGGATGATGGCGACAAGTGTTACAGATGTTGGGGAACTGGTCATCAAAGGCAGGAATGTAAGGGCCCAGACAGGAGGGATCTCTGCTTTAATTGTGGCGCACGAGGACACAAGACAGCCGAATGCAAGGAGTCGAGGAGCTGTCTTGACTTTAGCAGTCATGAACACAGGACTGGAGCCTGGGGTTGTGCAAAAGATAGGAATGATTAAGATTCTCTTGTTGAATGCAAATCGAAGCTCGCTGTCCCACGATCTAGTCAATGTGCTAGCGGTTGATAGAGAGATAGATTTACTTATAGTAACTGAGCCCAATCGATATGAAGCGGCTAAAACGGGCTGGACAGTGGATGTTGAAGGGGATGTCGCACTGAAAGATGTTTCTGGTAAGATTGCGTAGAGTTCAGAATGAGATCGAATGGCGTTGTGGCAATTGAAACGGACACGGCTTTAGTGGTTGGGGCTTACGTCTCTCCTAATATAGATATTCAAGACTATTCAAGATTTCTGGATACTATTGCCAGTATCGTTGTCAACGTAGACAAAAAAGCAGTAATACTGGGAGATTTTAATAGTAAGGCTAAGGTAGCTGGGAGTCTCCATAATAACAGAAGAGGAGAAATATTGGCTGACTTCATGGAGTTCATCAATTGTCACTGCGTTAATGATGGAACACCTACGTACGAGGCCAGAAGTCACTCCTTGGTGCTAGACTTGGCGATAATAGACAACAGATGGGGGCGTGGCCAATGGTACTGCGGTGTGCTGGAAGATGAAATAGCCAGCGATCACAAAGCCTTGGTATTGCATATAAAGGATTGCAGTCTTATAGTCGCAGAAAATGCATTGCCAATAAGACCCACTGTTAGACAAATAGACAGAATAGTTGGTAAAGTCACTGATAGAATAAATTATGTAACTGATCTATCCCCTGACGTGTTGACTAACGTCATACAACAAGAAATAGACAGGGAGTTAAACAGGGCAAGAGGTAGGCGCCCTGTATACTGGTGGAACAGTGAGATTGCGGACTTAAGGAAGAAATTGCATTACGTCAGAAGGAAAGAACACAGACTCAGATCCAGACGTGGGCAGACTTATGAAGCTGCTGTAGAAATTTTTCTGGTTGCTAGGCTTGCACTAAATAGAAGCATAAAACAGGCTAAGAGAGGTCATTGGATCAGACTGTGCAACGAGCTGGACAATGACCCCTGGGGACAAGCCTATAAAATTATTACGAAACGCTCTGGCAGGCGGATACCTGTATTGAGCAGAAATCAGGCTGTGCAACGAATCGCGGACCTATTCCCTGTAGTGAAGAGACAGAGGTCATCAGAACAAAGTTTGAGATAAGAAGATTCACGCCTGCTGAAATTGCGAGCGCTGCTATGCAACTGGGAAACAAAAAGAGCCCTGGGCCGGACGGGATACCGGCGGCTCTTGTTAAGGGTCTTATAAAAAAAGCTCCTTGGCAGATAGCAGATATAATTAATCAAGGCTTGGAGTCCGGTACCTTTCCCAGGTGTTGGAAAGAAGCGAAAGTGGTCCTGCTTCCTAAGGGTAGAGATGAGGATGGCCACCTACAGTATAGGCCACTTAGCCTTATAAACACCTTGGGAAAGGTGCTTGAGAAGTTATTATCAGCCAGAATAGTTAAGGAGATTAATGAAGGTTTGGGTATCAGCTCTAAGCAATATGGTTTCTGGAAAGGGTGTTATACCATACAAGCGGCAGCAAAAGTAATGGACTGGGCCAATACTGTGAAACAAGGGACATGGAGAACGAGACACATCCCCCTCTTTATCTCACTCGATGTTAGGAATGCATTCGGCACTATCAGGTGGAAGCACATAAACAGAGCACTACTGGATAAAGGTATTAGTCGATATTTGAGGAGACGGATTGGGGAGTATCTCTCGGAGCGAATCTGTAGGACTAATGCCCAGGAGGGGCCTATTGAGTTCGAATTGTATGGTGGGGTCCCACAGGGATCTGTCCTTGGGCCATTATTATGGGTCCTTACGTTCTTACGAATGGCTACACTCTAGAGATCTGGAGTTATCAGTCCAGAAGAGTAAGTTTATCACTTTAACCGGCAGGAGAGTATTGGAACGGCTTAATATAAATATAAACGGACACGCGATTAGGGAGGTACAATCCCTTAAATATTTAGGCATCACATTTCAGAAAAATGGACGTTTTACGGAGCACATAAATAATGTATGCGAAAAGGTTGAGGACATAATCAAAAGCTTAAATGTGGTCATGTCCTCACAGCGAGCACCAAGGGCCTGTAAGAGAAAAGTGATAGCCACAGCTGCGACGTCGGCACTCCTGTACGCTGTGCCGGTTTGGTGGCCATCGATAGAATACAAGAGGAATTACAAAAAAATGGCTAGTACACATAGAAGGATGCTAATAGGCGTGGTCTCGGCGTACAGAACGGTGTCGTACGAGGCGTTATGCGTGCTCTCCGGTATACCTCCAACTGACCTGATGGCCAAATATAGAGTAGACAGAAATAACGGACTATCAGAGCAAGATGCCAGAAGCAGACTTTTGAATAGTTGGAAAGACAGATGGAGTCAGGATGGACCGGCAAGCAGAACTAAAGAGCTGATACCAGATCTACAAGCATGGCTCAGCAGGAGACACGGGGATATGGATTATCACATGACGCAGTATTATACAGGCCATGGCAATTTTAACAATTACCTATACAAGATAGGCAGAAGGCAGGAGGCGGCCTGTATGTACTCCGGACACGATGATGATGCGGAACACACGTTCTTAGATTGTAATAGATGGGACCAATATAGAACGGAGTCTGGTTTTATTGAAAAAAGCACTGGAGGGATAACCACGTACATGTTACAAAGCATTGATAAATGGAACGAAGTAACAGGCTATATCAAAAGAATCTTAAAGACTAAAAATGAAGATGAAAGACTACACGGCTATTAGTGTAGAATAGGGAAGGGTGGACAGCCCCAGTGGTGAGAGCATGCTGAGGTGTGCTGATTTCAGTGATCCGCTAGGGACTCCAAGGGAGCGTAGGTAAAAAATAAAAATAAAGAAATGTTATAACACACGTTGCGATAGATCAAGGTATGACGTGAGATCATCAATTTCAGTAAAAAATCTCAAAAGAGCCGACCTTTTTTTTGAACCCTAAGTTCAAAAAAAAAAGTTCATGGCAGGTCGGCACGCCGACCTGCCATGCTGGATATTAAGTCGGTAGGCGGGGAGGCCCGTTAGAGTATAACGGACACTCCTTGGGTTGTGAAATACCAATCAGAGGGGGGAAAAAAAAGGTCTGGACGTAAGAGAAACAGCTTTAGAGAACGGCTACCACAAGAAATCTTGAAATACTGATATTTTTTCAATGAAAATGTTTGAGAATTTTCATCAATGCGCGTCACAATAAATTATAAAAATAATAATAAATAATACTCCAAGTATTTAAGAAATACACGTATCGCATAAGAAACAATTTAATTATGATCTAAAATTAAGTATTTCACAAAGCTTAGTTAATAATATATTCATTATTATGTTAAATTATTTATTAGAAAGGAATTTCAAAACAGCAGATTTCTCTTGTACGTTCAAAATTAGGATAAATAGAGTACTCGTACCAAACATCAAAGCATTTTGTATCAAATTACTACGAAATTTTAATATGTAATTCAGATAATAAAACATTCGTTAATAAATATTACTTTCCCTTTATCCAAGAAAATTGTTTAAATTATATACTCATATTTTATAAAATATGAAGCTACAGATTTTCTTCTCCATTTGTTTTCAGTTAAAAATGTAATCTGTAAAAAAATTACAAAAAAAATGCTATTCAGCACATTGTAAAATAATTTCTTTATTTAAATTTAACTCATTACTCATTTAACAGACTTCAATAATAGTAAAATTCTCTATTCGAAACGTATTTACGTTAAATTAAAAATAAATAAATAAATAAATAATTTATGTTCAACCTCTTTGTCAAAGAGATCAATTTCCATGGTTATTATTTTTTATACAGAATGTTCCAGAAATGGTCCTGTTTTAATTATTTTCAACATAAATTAACACGAAGAAAGTTGTTTAAAGAGAAAATTACATTTTTACGTAGATCTCAGTTCAGGAAATAAAAGTATTTTCAAGGGAAGTTTTAAGAAAATTAGTTGAAAAACTGTGTTACAAATAATATCTATTGCAGCATTCCAAAGCCTTAAGCTCACATTAGGAAACAATTTCTCTATACTTTTTTCCTTATTTTAATCAATACGTAGTTTTCGAGTTTGCAAACGGCTTTGTTTCATAATGAAAGAGGTTTTTCTAGGTCCCATCATCATTTATCTGTTCTGAGGCAGATCCCTTACACCATACTTCTCTAAACACAGAGTTTAAAATCCTGATAACATATATTTCCTTTAATAACGTCATAATTTTTACTAATTACCGGCTCTCTTTTATGCGTCTTCTATTGATTTTGAGCACTGATTTAATCAATCCTTCTTCTCTCATAATATGTTTCCAGGAAGTTAGTTTCCTATTGTGAATTATTCTGAAGAACCTTCTATTCTTACTAACTCTCCCCATTACTTAATTGTTCACTTCGATTTGATTTTTGAAACTTTTCCAATATTCTCATACTCATATTTTTTTGTTTGACTCATCTGCTGACTTGCTTCTGTTTTACTCACCTTATTCTGTTTTTTTTTGTGTTCATATTTCTGTACAAAAGTATACACCAAAGTAATTCTTCATGCAAACGCTTTTTCATCTTAATTCATAATAACTGTTTATTTTTACATGAATCTTTACCCATTCCTTTTTTTTTGTTTTTATTCAATTTTCAATCTTTTAATCTTGTTTTAACGTGGTACATAGATATCTGTAGTATTTCACTGTTCAATTCTTTCTCCTTCTGCGTAAACATTCGCTGATTTCTATCATTAATATATTTGTTTTTCAAACATTCATTTTTATATTACATTCCTCACATCGTAATCTATTTTTAAAATTGTACGTAAAATATGTTACACAAAGTGACTACGAACCTTGTCACTAAGAAGGGAATCATCTATTTCCTCTTCTAAAATACATTCGATTGCATCTGCAAAATCTGCAAAAGTTGGTCAAAAGCATCCCCCTACTTTATTTCTTTTCCTAGATCAAACAACTCAGTTTGAGCAATCTGCATTTTGGTAACCATTTTCTGATCACGTACAATTTTTTAATTAATCTTCTACCTTTCCAGTTTACTCTGGAATTAAAAAAAAAAAAAATATTTTCATTAGTTTAATTCATTTGACACAGTCAAATATAATATTTTATAAAAGATACTTTTATTTATTTACTCTTTCTATATACTTGTAACAAACCATAATGTTTTTCTATAAAAATTTGACCCATTTTTTTTACTCAGTCATGGATTTAGAATTTGCAGAAGAATTTAAATCTATTTGATGAATGAGAAATTAAAATAATCGTCTTATAATCTTGACACTTTACTTCACCATGCTCTTTGGGAATCATTTAAGAAAGTTTTATAGCTATTTCGCACTATTTAGTTTCACTATGACTTCATCGTAAAGAATTTAATTAATTCCACCAGCAACTCATTTATTTCTACAACTTCCCATTCTTCTTGCCTTCGATTGTTGTTTAATTTAGATGCTCCTACCATACCAATCTGATTTTATACCAGAAGATCATTTGCCTTTGTAAGAATATCCATTTTTTAAATAAAAAAATATAAAATAAAATAAAAACATAAAACCGAAATTGTAGAAAATAGTTGTTAATACATAATAAAAAACAATCCAAATTTTCCTTTGAATTTAAACTATTTGAAGTTTGTGTGCCAAATCTAAAGATTAAAAAGCTTAGAATAGTTTTATTTTGGTATCAAATCAAAAAATGTAAAATGGATTAGTAAATAAAAAGTTGTATAATACTGTTTTTTATTTAATACTTTTATTGATTGTTATTTTATCAACAAAAAAAAGTAAAAATCGTAAAACTTGTTTGGACTAGAATGGAATCCACAAACAAAAGCGTTTCTACAATTCTAACTGATTAAGACGATGAGCTATTAAGAATTAGTCTCATTCACGCTAGAGCAAAATATTTAATCATATTTTTTATTTATAAACATAAATTCATGCACGACATAATGCAAACTATTTTTCTTACCTACTCATTATTTATTACTCAGCTTATCAAAATGGAACGTATTTTTTTTTTAATTTTTAAAAAAACCTTTCCTAAAATAGTTATTTCTTGAAATATGAGAGTGGTAACAGTTAAACCATTCGTCCAAAAAACATCGGTAAGAACATTAAATAAAGATTAGCTATGGTTAGAAAAGTACATACTAACATAGAGAGCTATGCTAAAGAGTTACTGAAGTTGAGAAAACTAACTCTCAAAAACTGTTTCCAAAAAGTATCCTTGAAATTTAAAATTAGATCATTTCGATTATTAATTAATAAAGTTAGTAGAAATTATGGGAAAGGTGCACATAAAAAATTATATGTAAAGAATTAAATAAATAAATCAAGAAATAATAATAAATATTAATTTACAAAATACTATAAAATAATTATATTTAACGTTTTAATTGAACAAACAAAACCGTTGATGTTTCACGCAACCAAAGCGAAAGCGTAAAGGTTAGCTTAAAAAATTAATCCACAGAAACTTAAAACTAAGATTTCATCTGAAATTATAAGTTTATTAATTTCCACTAAAGAGTTTTCCGTATCTACTGATGACAATCGTTTTAACAAACAAAAATAAATAACCTTCTAGTGTTATATTTTGAATAAAATGTTTATAAACTGCTTTTGAATTTGTCCAACTTATTAGGCAATTAACAGGAGTATTATTTTTGCGTATTTCATTTAAACTAAAAATTCTGTTTATATTAAAAATTATCAAAGATAGGTCTTTGATAATCTTCTTTTTTTTACATTTCTGCAATTTAAAAAATATTTATGATGAAAAATTGGTATAGTAGACAGACGAGTGATTAAAAGTAAAATAAGACCAAACTTGATTTTCTTTTTATAATAAAGAGAATTAAACTTCATACTTATCGGTAAAGATATCATGCATAAACACACAAAAACACACACACACACTCGAATACATATATATAAATACTAAGATTAGAAAAAACACTAAATCATACTTTATTATTTAATATTAAAATAGAAAAAGTGACGTAAAATTGGCAACACTCTATTTTTCCTCATGTTAAACAGAATAGTGGTACTATCTGATATTAATTTGTAGCAAGAATCAATAAATAATATAGGAACAAAAACAGTAATAAATTATTTCAAGCTTCAGAGTTTTAAATCCCCCATCATAATCCATACCTCCCAACCCTATCATTCTCCATCCTTCTTCCTTTCTCCACACACACTCTCCTCTCTCTCTCTCTCTCTCTCTCTCTCTGTCTATATATATATATATATATATATATATATATATATATACATACATACATACATACATACATAGATATTGTTTTGTCTCTTCACCCTTTCTATAATGCAATATCTGCAATATTTAGAATTAACAGATGAGTTGTGAGTGTTCATATTTATTGATTATGTCTTTTATAACAATCCTCAAACCTTAAAATTTAAGTAGTTAAGAATTATTTTAATAAAACATCCTTACGAAATTAAAAGTATATTTATAACATTAAGCACTACTAAATTCATCCACTAATATTAATAGATTTTACAACTTTTTTTAAAATAAATTTATATTCTATTATTATTTTATTTATTTTCTTTTAATTGAATTTTTAACAGCAACAAATCATTTTTGCCGATCACCGTGGCAAAGTGGTAGTAGCGTCTCGGCTTTTCATCGAAAGGCCCAGGGTTCGAATTTCGGTAAAGCCTGACATTTTTCATACGCTTCAAAATTTCCATTTCATATTCCTATGCGCAAGGTACCAGCTTATATCGTGAATCGATTAATCATTAAGAAGAAAACTTTGTAACCTGTTACTTTCCCTTTCACTGAAAACTAATCATTTATTTGAAAATATTAATAGATACATTAAATAACAAAGTCGGTAAAACAAATAATTCATTCCAACTAATTTTTTACTATCAGTAATTAGTAGTCCAGTTTTATGGCCAGAGGATATGAAGGTATTTTGATATCTAAATTAATCCTAAAAAACATAAATAGTTGTTATTAATTTTATGATTAAAATTTTATAATCCGGTTTACGTTAATTTAAATTATGATTAATTTCAATATTTGTAATTTAAATTCGTAAATAGAAAGAGAAGTTATTAATTTTCATAATGTCGCTACATTAACAGCTTTGACTATACTAATTGATTTTCGTTTCAATAATTAACTATTTAAATTTTTATTTAAATATAAATAATTTTGTATATATTTTTTTTAAAAATCATTAAATTTCTTTTAAAGTGTTTTTTATTTTTTTTTACTATTTAATTTTAGTTTTACAATTATTTATTTATTCACTAAATTAAGGAGTGACCGCAGCCTAGCACATAATTATAGTTACAATATATTCAACCTACTCTTCCCAAAACGCAGAAGGTTCTCGAATCAACCTGTATAAATAAATAAATACTTTAATTCAGACAATACATTTCTGATGGTGGTGGAGTGCTGTCGTTTATACTCTTCATCCGGAAAATGTTTTGTACAAATCCTAGCTAGATATTTTCACATCCTACATCATCTATTTCTCTTCATAAAAAAAAAAAAAAATGTGGGCGAGTAGTTACAATTAGGTGTAAACCTATAATTACCGGAAAAGGAAATTAATTAACAATTAATTGGGTTACTTACAAATAATACAGATCACGTCAGGAATTGTAGGTTTGATATAGTCGTTATTTGATTACATTCCCATTTTACTCGAAATAAAATAGCACGAATTTTGTGATTCAGTTTTTTTTTTTTAATTTGTAAAGAAAAGCTTATGAAAAAATATTAAGGCTTACAGGGATTCGAACCCAATACCTTAAGATTTAAGATAAAAGACGCTACTACTCCGAAGTGGAAGTCTGCATCATCCTATGTGTGAAACAAGAATTATTTTAGGTTAACTGTATCTTTCCCTTCATAATTTGTAAAAGTAAATGATAAATGTAAGTGATAGAAAATATTAAAATAATATAAAATCGGCTCCGATTAGAAAATTACGAAAAAGAATAGACTTACTTATTCCTTTATTCGTTAACATTTCTCAATATTTACGGAATGGTTAAAAACTGAGCCGCTTGGAGCGTTCCACGTCATGACCTCTGTAACCCTGGTCAACAAGATATTTGTCTCACGAGTACCAGATAGGTGTACTTATGCATTTTTTATCCTGTTTTCAAATATGTATTCCTAATTTCCCCATTACCCACAGTTTTATTATTTCAATTTTTTTTAAATATTTTAAAACGTTTTTTCCTCCATTTGTCCACTGTCAAGTAAATGCTCCTAAAGCATTGTAAATATGATGGAACCAAAGAGCTACTTCAAAGAATAGGGATCTACTGTAGCACACATTCATCCGAACGATGCCAGTTGAGATAGTAGTGAACCAGTAAACACATCATTGTGAGTGCTTTGTGTGTCTGAATCATTGTGTATTACATATTTACAACTTTGTTTCTTTTAATTAGTCGTTAGTTACAAAATGCCTAGAGTTTAAATCATCCAAAAAATGTCATGTATGTGGTGAAGTGACACTCAACTCTAAGGCGAAACCTTACTTCATTAGTAAAAAAAAGGGTTATGAACTTTAGTTGGGCGTAAAGACGGGGACCAAACAAGGGCTTGGGCCCCACATATCTGCTGTTTATCTTGTTCTAGGCTTCTCACTGCATTGAAAATGGCACACGCCACATGCCACTTGCTATCCCTATGATTTGAAGGGAACCCAAAGATCACTCTTCTGACTGTTATTTCTGCTTAGGGATTACGACAAAATCAAAACATACAGCAGTGTACCCTAACTTGTAATCTACAATGAGACCAGTTCCACACTGCAAAGAGTTGCCCATACCAAACGCTTCAGAACATGTGACATTACATAAAGACAGCTCAGAAAATAATAACGATTTCATACGAGATTTAAAGTTATCCAAAGAATAGTCTGTAATGCATGCTTCCCGGCTAAAAGGATGGAATATTATTCAAAAAAGTACAAAGATATCAACTTATCGTAATCGTCATTCTAAATTTAAAGACTACTTTTCTGAAGAAAATGGCTTAGAGTTTTGTAAAGACATTTCTTCTCTTATGGAGACACTTTGTAATGAACGTGACCCAACAGAATGACGCTTGTTCATCGATTCCTTTAAAGGTAGTTTAAAAGCTATGCTTCTCCATAATGGTAAAAATTCCCATCAGTACATGTGGTTCATTCTGCTAGTATGAAAAAAACATATGAAAACTTTAAATTTATATTGGAAAAGCTTGAATATGCAGTTATGAATGTGATATTTGTGGCGATTTGAAGGTAACTACACTTATTCTTGATCTGCAGCTTACTTACACAAAGTACTGTTGTTTATTGTGTGAATGGAATAGTAGGGACATAAAAAACCATTTCATTAGAAAAGAATGGCCTAAACGTGAATCACTCAATCCTCAAAAAAAAAGTGTGAAACATGACCCATTGTGTAATCCTAAAAGTGTGTATCTACCTCCCTTACATATCAAACTAAGATTAATGAAGAATTTCGTCAAGGCCATGGATAATACTCTTGGTTTCTTGTACTTAAAACCGAAGTTTCCTAAAATTATTGGTGCAAAAATTAAAGAAGGAATATTTGTGAGTGCACAAATACGATCACTAATGCATCATGCAAAATTTGAGGAACTACTGAATCCACTGGAGAAAGCAACTTGCCAAGCATTCAAAAATGTTATTCAGAGTGTTTTGAGAAATCGAAAGACGGAAAATTACCGTGATATTATGAAAGATCTTATAAAAATTTGGGTTATCCTTAAAAGTACAATTCCTGCACTCGCACCTAGATTTCTTCCCGGAAAATCTAGGTAGTGAGCAATGATCACAGGGAACCCTTTCATCAGAAGATTTCAGCTATGGGAAAGAGGTATCAAAGCAAAGGGAATCCTAATATGCTGGCCGATTATTGTTGGACCATCAAGAGGGATGCTCCACAGGCGAAATATAGCAGAAAATCGTCATTTCTTACTTTCTAGATAAGTCAAATGTTTGAATATTGTATTTGTAAGAATGCAGAAAGTATTAAAATGTTTGAAATTATAAATCCCTGTCTCTCGGAAACCTTGCGTGATGGGGAAAAACTGATATCATATTTGAATTTAGGAGAAAAAATATAAATAATCATATATTTTTCTTCTCGAGAAGAAAAAAATTATTTTTTTGTTCCCCAGTGTAATTTATCTGAAAAAACAAACCCAAGTAAAATTCGTAGCAATTAACAATTGTTTAGACTACTATTTGAATAAATCTTTTTAATATCTTCATGAAAACCATAATTAAATTATGTTAGGTTCTCTTTTAATTATAATTAATAATTTCTTTATTAGTTAATTAATAAAAATAGTTGCTACGTTTTTTTTTTAATCGAATATGTTTAATTTACTTCAAATATTTATTCTAAGTAGACTTTAATTCTCATTTTTTTGCTTGATAAAACTAAACTTAATTACAGGAAAAATGTAATTTTAATTAATTAATATTATAATTTTTTTTTGTTGTAATTATGTAATTAATTTGAATCCCTAACTATTCCGGTTCTATTATACATATCTGTTGGAATATAAATTTAAGAAAAATTCTAAGATTGAATTCAGGTAATTGAATCATGCACTAGGACTGGGAGGGCAAAATTACTTTCTATTTACAGGTGCTTTAATCATAAAAAAGTTATGATATTTAAAAGCTAATAACTTGATATTTCATCACTTGTTTAGATGAATCAACAAAATTCAATCATTAGATTAGACGACTATTGTTCAAAGGCAGAGTAGATTATTAATTATATTTTAAATCGCGTCAAAATTCTCAGAGATTCAATTTGAACATTCGTAAGCAACCAAATTATTGGGTGAACAATCAGAGAATCAAAATTCAATCATTAAAGGAAGATTAATTAACATAAAAATCACGTATATTTACGTCCATAAACTTTAAAAAAAATTTTTTTCAAAAAAGGCTAATACGAGTTTAAATAAATTTTTATAAAATTAATAGTCTGTACGTAGTAATAAATTTTGTACGTTTTTTTAGCATTTAATAACAGTTTTATTAAAAAATAAACAGATTAAAAGTCTCACTAATTATTTTTTTAATTATGGAAAAAAATTAAGTTCTTTATTTTTTCCATCGTTTATTTATAGTCGCTTCAACGATTATAGTCATTAGCGACTTAAATATAACTTAACGATCATAAATAATTAAACAATAAACACCAAAAATAATAAATATCAAACAATAAAAACACAAACTAGAACAAGAATAATAAATGCGTAATAAATATTGGAACATCACCACTACTCTATTTTTCACTGCTGATAAAATGTTCCGTACGGGATATCATGTAAACAAAACCGCTAAATTAAGTTCTTCATCCCAATATCAGAAAGAAACCGCAACAGTCTTTTTATATATTCCTTCTGGTTTAGTAAACACTACACATCTGAACCCAGGTTCAATTGTTGTCGAATCGACCCGAATATTGGGTTATCTATCAGCAACTGGTGTACGGACCATTTTACATTGCACGCCTCACAGTTCTGCTGAGGAGAGCCAAATAGATTGGCGTGGGTTAGCTTTATATGTCCAATCTTCAGCCGACTTCTGTAGGTTAGGACTTCAAACAGGTTCTCCCGGATGCTATGTAGGGCCGTGGGAGGACTTAGCAGCCAGAACTTATTCCACTGACAAGAGACAAATCCATGAGCAACTATAAAAGAAATAGAAACAATTAAGCCTAAACCAGTTGTAGTAAATAAACCACAAATAACCTAACTTATGGTTTTCATGAAGTCGCCTGAATCTTGTTTATTCTTGAGAGGGTATCATAGATTATTTGAAAGATGGGTTCAGATCGTCTGTAGCTCAAGCTCTCATGTACATTCATAGAGTCATTTATTAACAGGAAGCTGTTGTTATTACGGGTCTCGATAACTGATCAAGATGATCGCGTACTTGATGAATTAGTATTTTCTCCTGTAATTTAATGTGAGTTCATAGGATTCCGTTAGTAAACTTGGTATAGGGATAGTGGAAAATGCCCTTATGCAAAATACCTGCAAATGCAGGTATTGTGCAAGGAGTCTAGTAAGCCCATAATTTTCCTCTCACACAGTCATACAGGATGGACCCGTTTTCCAGCTTCAACAAAACCCTGCTTCTATATGTGTTAAGAATGATGTGTTTGGCGGCACCCCAGTTACAAGATAATATGAGTTTAAGGACATTAATTCTTCTTAGACATTCAGTCTTAGTGTACTTAATGTGGCTCGAGAATGTCAGCTTGTCATCGAAAGTCACATCTAGAAGTTTAATTTCGTTTGTTCCCTTTATTTCATCTTTACCTAAGTTTAATACGACTATTTTTTTGTATCCGTTTAGCTGTCTAGAGAAAACATACATCTTGACTTAGTTACCGACAATTTGAAACCACTCCATTTTGCCCATCTTTGCACTGAGTTCAGCAAATTCTGCATAATTCCCCAAGTAGTTTCAATTTTCTTACCTTTACAGGTGATAATGACATCGTCAGCAAAGTCACTTATTTTTACCGGCGAAGAATTTACATCAGCTACCCCCATTAATAGTCACCCTGAGGGACTCCATTTTTAATTTCAAAGACTTTCGAAAGTACCCCATTAGCCCTAACACGGATCTTTCATTTGCTCAGAAAATTAGCCACCACGTTCAACACATTCCTGTTATCACCGTTTTGGTGTAAGACAAAAATTATCTTCTCTCCAAACCATCCTATAGGTCTTTTCAATGTCTAAGATCATTGCAAGGAGGTAGGTGCTTCTTAGAAGCAAATGCCTGAACACATCCATCTGTATACATACTAGATGATCCATGGTAAATATCTTTTCTCTGAAACTGTGTTGGTATTGGGAGAATTTAATTCTTTCCGGGTGCTATTTCAGTCTGTTATTTAATACCTACTCCATCACCTTGCAAAGGGTGCATGTTAAAGCAATCGGACGGTAGTTCTCCGCCAAAGTGAAGTCACGGTTGAGCTTAGCCAAATGAATGAATACAGCCTCCCTCCAGACGTCTGGAAACACTCCTTCCTTCAAGATAGTGTTGAACAGGTGGTGGAGACCTTCATCTGGGAGCTCCCGTTTGAAAAGATACAATATTCCATCACGTCTAGGGTTAGAATACTATAAATTTGCAAGTAGATCCCGTAATTCATTCAAGGTTAGAGAGGCGGTCAGCTCCCGGTTGATGTTAGTATACCGCCGAAGCATGTCCTCTAAGCTGAATTCAGGACTTTTCTAAATTCTCAGAAAATTGTCGTCAAGGTTTGAGTCGCTCGAATTCAGTGAAAACCTGTCGTCCAAAATGTTTGCTATGTCGTAAGAGTCGTGTATTAGGCGGCCATTCTTAACCAGATCTTGTACATGGTTGGACTTAAAGTTTTTGTTGATCCTGTTCCACACCCATGGGAGTGCGGCTGTTGAAGCGAAGCAAAGTGTTGCACCACGCTTGGCGTTTACTTTTTTATATGTCCTCCTAGTCTTCGAGCAACGTTTTTTGTATTCCACATAATTATATCTATTGAACGCATTCTTAGACGCTTGAACTGCTAATTTGTATTCGTTGTTCCACCAAGGAATACATTTTATACCAATGAATCCAGATGTTTTGGGTATACTGAGCTCAGCGACCAAAATAAAAAAAACTCTTGGGTCCTTCAAAAAAGCCGCAAGTCCCAACGAATTCATTTATCCGTGCCCCGTCACCTATCAGATTTAGACCTCCAACGTAATCAGAAATCAGTTCCTTAAATTTATTCGTGCTGCAATAGACACTTACGGTCTACTCTTCTTGGAATATTGGTTTCTTTGCGGTGTTTTATCGCTATCTCCGTAAACAAATAGTCACTGCCGTATAGTCCCATTCATAGGGTGGTCTGATGAGGCGTCAGATATGGTTAGGTCGATGGCGCTAAAGGCTCCATATGAGCTGTTGAGATGTCTATGTGTGCCCAGGTTAAGGAAAACAGGCTCCGGACTCTCGAGAAATTTTTCCACTAAATTACCCCTAACTTCCAACTTCCAACCTATTGCAGGTCCAGCTGATGCTGTGGTCACTAAAATCACCTCATTAGAAACTGTTTGGGCAATTCCTAACTATATCTGTTAGTTCCTCTACAGTAAAGAGGTAGATATTACATACAGTAAATGCGCCAGAAGTAAATATCAAAGTCACAGTCACAACTTCAAGTCTAGAATGTAGATGAATTTCTTTATGGGTTAGTCAATCGTTGATGCAGATGGCCACATCACCACTGGTGGGGAAACGACAATCTGTTTTTGAGAACAACTTTATAACCCTTCAGTACTGCCCAGTGGTTATCCTTAAAACTAGTCTCCTGAAGGCAGATCAGAGTTGGATCAACCTGATTAATAAAAAACTACAAATTTTCTTTCTGGAGGCGGAATCCATTAATATTCCATAGTAGGACTGAATAGTTGATATGGTGAATATTGTCTGTGTATGATAATTCTTCGGAAGGACGAAACCTTTATATAACTGAGCTATTTTAAAAGAGCTGCGTATCAAAATCAGTTATTTTCCAGATCAATGTTAGTTAATAATCTAATTTCTACTACTGAAAATATAAAATGAGTAAATAACACAAAAATTATTATAATGAAAACTACATGTTAAAACAGAAAAGAAAGCGACATATAAAACTATGAATATCTACCATGACAATTAATATAGCTAAAATATAAAAATTTGTTATGAGTTTACAACTATTGAAAAAAATATATATACCTTACTATAAGAAAGAAAAGACAAATATATACCGAAAAAAAAACAACAGAAAAATTGTGACAAAATGAGAAAAAGAATAACCGACTTCTATGGAAACACCCTCAGAATGAAGGCAAACAGACGAAAAGACAAATCTTTGATTATTTTCACAACAAAATAACCAAACCAAATTTGTTAAAACAAACAGAAAAAAATTTAATGGCACTCCAAATCACAGAAAGTATGTCTCTGGACAAAACCGCCAAAATAATTACCAAGGACACGAAAACAAGATTCCAAGCCAAAACAAAACGTAGGATCCAATTCTCCGAAGAAGAAAGGAAAAAGTAAGATCGGAAAGAATCAAACAATGCTGGGCTAAAAGAAAGGTAAAGAACACTAAAAAGTGATTGATCCAACGTACCCCCAAGTCGGATGAAACGAAAAAGAAAGAAAAAAGAATTTATTAACTGAATAAAACGTGTTTTACAAAAATATATCTTAAAAGATACATTTAATCATTAAATGAAAAATAAACCTAGAAGTTAATCACAAATTACATTGGCGTAGATCAGTATCTATTTTCACTATTCTCCTTTTGCATTCCTTATGTAAATTTATATTTTTTCACAATTATACTAATTTTTTTAATTAATATTAATATAATTAAAGGAAAATGTTATTTTTTAAATGATGTATAACATTAAACAATTTTAATATTTATTGTTTATATAGAAACAAAGGAAAAAATTATTAATAGTAAAATTTTTTTAACGAAAATACGAAAAAGTTACTAACAAAATGGAAATAATAGTAAAAATTTAAATAATAAATATTTAAACAAATTTGTATAATAAGTAAAGGAAACAACGCATCTAGTATATTTATCTAAGAATTATGTCAAAGTAATATCGTCTAAGAGAAAATCAAATCAACCAAAGAAACCTACTGAATCAATAAGAAAACACTGAAGAAATTACGTAATATTTATCCAGTAATAACATAAAATACGTCTAATCAATCGAAATACGAAATCGTTAAACCAATCATAAGATAAATAAATTCGGTTTAATCGGAACCGATTAAATTGAAAAACCAATCACAATTCCAGCTTATTGTAAGTAATTAAAATACTGATAGATTTGGTGAAATTAGAGATGATTAAATTTAAACCTAATACAACCAAAACTTTTCTTATCAACAAGTTAGTATAATTCTGACAAAGAGATGAAACTTTTAGGTATAAAATATATATCAAATAATTTTAATTATAGTTATTAGTTAGTTATAACAACGCATAACTCTGGCGTTGGTTAAATCTGACAACTCATGCGTTAGTCATATATCACTAAGTATTTTTAAAAGATTATATTAGTTTATGTATTTAAAAATTACTACGTCTTGAAAATGAGTGAAAATAAACAAGTTAGGTAATTTTTAAACATTTTATTAAAAATGAGGAAAAATGTAACTCAGCCTGCTAATACAATTAATGATGTTTATGAAAATGTTGTAGTATCAGTACGTGTGGAACAAAGCTGGTACACACGTTTTCGATCTGAAATTTTTGATGTCAATGAACAACAAAACTCCCCGGAGAGCGAAAAACAAAAAAAAATCGATTTTATTATGAAAAAAATTGAGCAAGACCGACACATTAGCAGTCATATCTCAACCACGAACAAAACATCGACACGAAAACAGTTTTAAACAGTTTGAAGAAGGCTGAATACAAAAAAAGTCGATGTTTGGGTACCACATGATTTATCACTGAAAAATTCATCAATTATTTTATAATGAAAAATTCACTGGATCGTATTTCCATCTGCAAATTCCATTGCTAAAACAGAACTAAATCGAACGACTTTTGAAGTGGCTCGTTACGAGCGATGTAAAATGGATCGTGTATAACAACAATGTACGCATAAGATCGTGGTCGAAACAAGGTGAAGCTCTGCAAACAATGGCAAAGCCAGGGTTAAAGACAAGAAAAGTGATAGTGGGTGTGTATGTGTGTAGGATCGGAAAGGAATCGTTCAATATGAGGTGCTGCCTCTCGATAAAACAAGTGATTCTCAATAACTGGAAATAAATCGCCAAACAATCGAGGTAAAGCGACCAGAATTGATCAATAGGAAAGGTGTCTTCCTCCATCAAGACAGCGCAAACCCCCACATATTTGGTGACTCGTCGAAAATTTAGAGATACTCCTGGATATCCAAACTGCACTTAATTCCATTAGTTGGGCGTCCATATTCAGAGCCCTGAAGAAATGGCGCATTTTACCGTAACTTCAGAGAATATTACAGAGAATTCTGGATCGACCGTAGACGCTCATTTTCTGCACATGCCGGCCAGGTTGTGAAGAAGGATGAGAAGACCATCCGGGCTCTGAGTAGGTTACTCACGAACGTGGGTGGCTCTTTTAGGCGTAAAATATACGTACATGCAGTTAACTCTATAATTCTTTATGGGATCCCTGTGTGGAAAAAAGCCATGAGTTCGAAGAGAAATGTACACATATTAGAGGTTTTACAGAGGCGTATGGCCCTGAGAGCCTGCTCCCCATATCGGACCGTCTCGGCTGAAGCAGATTTTGTTATAACAGGAACGCCACCAGTCGAGTTGCTTGCTAAAATGAGATGCGCAACCTATTGAGGTATAAACAAACGCGAAGTGTGCGACCTTTTGTTAGAGAATGGCAGGTCCGTTGGAGTGAAGCGTCCACCGGTGCGTGGACTAGACGCTTGCTCAATGAGGTTAAGCCGTGGGTCCTGAGGGGATTTGGTGAGCTCAGTTTCGAGCTCACACAGACGGGCCACGGCTGTTTACGCCAATATATTCACAAGTTCAAGAGAATGGATGAAAACGCGTGTCCATATTGCGGAGACCTGGATGACGCGGAACACATTGTGTTCCGCATCCAGTGTTCCACTGGTTATGTTGGGAATCCCTGTGGCATAATTACAGACATCTGGGTCCTCTCATACCAGATGATATAATAGAGAGGAAGATGCTTTACCATGACAAATCAGGGATTTCATCTCTCGTATGGTCACCCGTATTATTAGGAGTAACACGTCAGATGCGAAGACAGGATAGCCTGAGAAAGTCCTAAGTATTCCAGCTGCTAGGTGAAGAATTAGACGGGTGAGCGAGGGGTGGACGGACAGCCTCTTGCGGAGCTGTAGTTTATTCGCGCTTGCATGGATGGACTACGGTAATGATGCACGAAGACTCTCGAACCCCTGAGCCTGAAGGTACTCCCCGGGGCGGAGAGTGCTTCATTGTGGCCCAGCCCCGGTGGGCCGAGCCAAATGGTGAGATAGGAGTTTTAGTCGGTAGGATACAGTTATACATACGCTCTTAACAACATCTAGCTAAATCTGTGCGAGTCCGATACTGCCTCATTTATGGGGCGTGCGTAAATGGCGTTTCTCCAACTCATCAATAACAAATAAATAAATAAAATAATTCCAGAAGATTGGAGAAACGTTTTACAACATTTAACCCATCTCCACAAAATCGAAATAAAACAACCATCAACAACTGCAGAGGAATTTCACTGTTGTCGGTCCCATACACCGTTTGTCCAAAATATTATTAAGCAAACTACAACCGACATTAGAAAAAGAAATCGGAGAATATAAAGGTTGATTTAGACCTGAAAAGAAGTTTGCAGGGCAAATCTTTAATATAAAACAAATTCTACGATACCAAAAAATTAAAAACTCAAAATTAGTTACAATTTTTATGAATTTTAATAAAGCCTATGACTACACAAGGAATGATGACACAAGGAATCTCTAGTTAAAATCCTCGAAGAATTTAAAATAGATCCCAAGACAAGAAACATTAACAAACACAAAATGAAAAGCGGGATTCTTAGAGGAACTTTCAGAATCGTTCGTAATATAAACTGGAGTATGGCAAGGAGATGAACTGTCTTCAATCATCTCTATTTGTGCCCTTAAATACAAACATTCTGGCCTTCGCAGACGATATCGCAATTTTAGCAGGAGACATAAAGGAGACTAAAATCAAAATTCAAAAACTAACGGAATGTGCAAACAAAATTCGTCTCAAAAAAATCTCATGAAAAAAATAACTGGTTTTCCAATGACAAAGAGAACAGAACACTCAAACCCTTAAAATTTCCGACAACAAAGAAATAAGTAGAGTTCAAAAATTTAAATATTTGGGAGAAATCATAACACCGAATATAATTGTAAAAATTGGGATGAAGAATAGAGTTCAAAAAATGGAATCTGCTGATCATCTCGCAGAGAACATTTACAATAGAAACTCCCTGTCACATTACTCCAAACTGAGGCACTATAAAACTGTAGTCCTACCAGAACCACTGTATAGGAAAGAGTGTCTGCAGTTTTTTTTTTTCAGAACAAGAAACAGTAAAAAGGAGAAAAACGATTTTAAGAAAAATTTATGGACCAAAATATGAAGATGGAATTTACAAATTGAAACGTGAAAAAGAAATTTATAAATATACAGAAAAAATATGGGACTTAATCCAGAAAAGAAGATTACAGTTTTATGTACATTTATGCAGAATGAACAACCAAACATTGACAAAACAAATATTTAATTTTTACAAAAAACAGAGCCACCAAAGATCAACTGGTTTAAAGAAATAGAAAGAGATCTAAAAATATTAAATATTTTTAAGGATAAGGACAGAGATAAATTAAGAAAAGTGATTCGAGTACCAAAGTTTCCGGAGAGAAAGAAAAAGAAGGAAAAAACCTTTTGGGAAAACAAAAAAAACTCAAAACCATGCCAACGTGATCCGTAGTTGTCGGAACGAAAAGAAAAAAAACAGACTTATGCCCAAACACAGTCGCATAATGATAAATCAATTTTATACAGTATGAAAAATGTCACGCCTAACCGGGTTTCGAACTCAGAACATTTTTTTTATAATAGGTGTATCTCAATGCATTCATATCTCTTTGCATTATATGTACGAGAGCTTCCTACAAAATATTAAAAAATATTTTCCGCGTCAAAGAAGAGAAAGGATATTAAATTGATCAAACAAGTTACAAATTAATAAAATACAAAATTATTATTAACAGTTGATACGCTGCTATCTTTGGCAACCAGATATGAGCGAAGTTCTCTTTCATATCAGATAAGTGGTTTGTGGAGGCCAAAATTGTATATAAACATAGAAATACTGGAGAATAAGACGTAAAATAACTGAATGGATAGAAAGAGAAATTTAATTTTGAGACCAATTTGTGTATTTTTTTTATTACATGTACTTTTTTTATTACGTTTTAAAACTGGCGAATCACTGAAAACACAAAGTTGAACATGTTTTTAAGTAAGAGAAAAGGTTTGAATCAATAAGATCAAATGCTTAGCAAGAAAGGAAAGAAATTTTCGCTAACAAATGATATGCTTCATAAGAAGTTGAAGATTATAATTTTTTTGTAATGAAAACTGTAATGAAAATTGTAATTAAATACAACATCCTTAATTACTTAATTATGCAGAACAACTCTCACTAACCTCGCACCAAAATCTTTTTTAACGAATTTATATTAAAAGATATTTTAGCATATTACGGTTCAATAATTTTTTTAGCATTTTAGCCCAGTAATACGTAATTTATTCATTATAAATAATATTATATTACCTTAATTATCATAATCTGATTATAATTTCAGAATTTTAAGTGAAAGTTATATCAAACCTTTTTATTTCATAAAAAAACTGGTAGTGAAAAAAAATAAATGTAAGATATTTTCTTTTTTTTCATCTTATATTTTAAAAATTGACTGCCTAATAAATTTCAGCATAATTTAAAATTATCATTTATCAATTGAAATTGTATTAAAAAATTCGGTGTCGGTCTTCTCATTGATAAAAATACTTTATCGAATGAAACGTAATTTAAATAAAATATTAGTTTTTAAATAATATTCATGATGTATAATTAAAATTACCGTACATTTTGATTTAAAAATATAAAATTTGCATAATTGAAAAGTCTTTTAAAAATTTCTACCGTCATTTAATTAAAATATTTCAATTCATTCTGGAGATATGAATTTCCATATAAAGAAACGTAAGAGATTTTGAGGCAGGTTTACTTTAAATTTTTCATACATTTATACGATGAATATTCCACCAAAAGAATGGAGAATATTGGTAAAGTTTTGTAAGCGGTATTGTATTCTGATTTTTTTTCAATGTATTTTATTCATAAAAAGAAATGAACTATTATCACAAAAATAAGAACAAAGTAAAATAAAAAAAGAAAATAATAAAAAAAAAATGATAGCCTATTATTCAATAAAAAATATAACAAAAAGATTTTTTTTAAAAATGAAATAAAACAAAACACAATATGATATTAATTAAAAACGTATTAATAAAAAGAAATAATATGTAAATTAATTAATAATAGAAAGTAATTTACCACAATTGTATTTATATATGCATACGCATATATACTTTTTTTATAATTACATATAGGTATATAATTCAAAATAAACTATTCTAATACACAAGAGACTGTTCACTCAACTGTCACGAAAACACAATAACAGTGTCAGAAACACACATTCTGAGTGTTATAACCAGAAGCATTCAATTAGAAACAAGATTACACAATTCGACGAATAAATTACAATTACAATATACAAATAACAGAACAACACTACTATGACAGTTAAATACAAAATTTATTCCGCAGATAAATTTAATAACAATATTATTACTACTACTGTTATTATTTTAAACACAGATAGATTAACATTATTTAAGTTGTACGAGATAAACAAAGAATAGTACCCTCACAAATTATTAATATTTTATGATACTTTCTCTATATTTTATACATAAGAGGAAATTTATGTTTTCAACAATTTAATCTTTATGAATAACTTATGAATTAAACAAACATTATATAGGATATAGTATATTTGAATTAAAACTTTCCAGGAAGTATTTATAGTTGAAGGTAACAAGTTATGCATACCTGCTACTTCGACGAAAATTAAAATAATTTATTATTGATATACGAGTTAAATTATACATAAATATGAGAGGGTACAAAAACAAAACGTATTTCATTTTTAATTTCTTTAATTTCAGTAAAAATTTATTTAAAATGATAATAATAATAGTAATAATAATAATAATAACCTACGATAAATACAAAATCCGAACTAACAAGGAACTCTACACACACACACACGCGCACGCGCACAGAGAGAGAGAGAGAGAGAGAGAGAGTGAGAGAGACACACACACACACACTATGACAAACTCACCGATATAATCCGAAAATGCAAGATCCACATTTCTCACGTGAGTGAAATAAAACCCACAAAACTTATCCTCACGTACATAAAAAAAAAAAAACCAAATGAGTCGGCGATATCCACAAAGGTATGCCAGATATAAATATCACAGATGAAAAAAATCAAGATCGGAACACATTTCGCGGCAAAATCAAGAATTTCCTTGGATTTCAAGAACTAACAAAACAAGTCATCAACAACCTGGCTTGATATGAGGAGAGAAACGTGTGTATTCTTGTCATGATAAGTAGATCACTAAAACTCATTTTTTTATTCGCGATCTAAAAAAGATATTCCGTCATTTCTAATTTAATTATTAATAACTGGATATTTACTTTTACAAATACATTGCATTAGTTGTTTTTTTTTTTTGTTTAACCTCCAGGACCACCGTTAGATATTAGGATGAGATGAATAACAATTAGCGTGTGAAAATGCCATGCCTGACTGGGATTCGAATCCGGGACCTCCTGATTAAAGGCCGAGTCGCTACCACTCGCGCCACGGAGGTCGGTGCATTAATTGTTTTGCATATAATTTAATTTATTATTATTATCTATGTAGATACTTTATTATTGTAATATCTTTTCATTAGATTTAATCTGTAATTCTTATGAGATACAGGGAAAGTCCTAAAAACTTTTCTTCAAATAACGTGAATTTTTTAATTTATTTTAATACATTTACATCATGCAAAACACTTCTTATTTTTACGAGTATTTCAGTTCTTGCTACTTGTGGAAATTTATGATTGTTCCTCATCCAACATTACTAACTTTTTATTCAAAAATTCATTCTATTAAATAGTATAAAATGAAATAAACATTTTAAAAATATGATTAATTCAAAATTAAATTACGTTATTCCGCCCGTAATTCTTTAAGGATATACTTTACACTTAATTAATTAATCGACTAATTTCACTAAACTCGATCGAACTTCGTTTTTACATAAAGTTAGTAACAGTAATCTGTCTCTAGTACCAAAGATGATTTTTTCCTTTTTCTCTTTTGAAATTAACTGTTTAAACGAAAAATTGCAACAGGTGTTAACTAATTACTCACAAACTACATAAATTGCAAGAATTACCATATCATTTTAATAACCAGGCCACCACTGTAAGCAGCGTACTTTTCTATTCACTACAGAAAAATATATGCATTAAATATATATATTAGACATAATTTTATGTGTATATATATATATATATATATATATATATATATATATATATATATAATTTTGTTATGTATATATTTATATGTGTATTTGTTTGTTGTATATATAAATTTTGCTTTTTATACATTTGTATAAATAAAAATGTAAATGTTCGTTTGTTCAAAATCTTAAATCTCCGAAATTTCTTCACCGATTGCTTTGAAATTTTGACACAACGTTGTATTAGAATACGCGCGTTTTTATATACCTATTATTTATATACCTCATACGTCACCCCTGTGACAAGTAAAAACATGCTTTTTTTTAAAAACAGCGCTATATGTTGGACGTAAAAGCAACACACGCTATACTAAATATTTTACGATTCCATTTTAATGTTTGCGATATGTGTGTCCGCTATAGACTAAAAAACTACTGTACCGATTTATGCGCGGGGGAAAATGGGAGAAAGAGAAAAGTCGGAAAAGGGAAAGAGGGAAACATCGAAAAAGGTAAGAGGGAAGAAGGGAAAAATGGAAAAAAAGAATAAAGGGGAAAACGGGGAAAAGAAAAAAAACGGGAAAAGGAAATGGAAAGGGAAACAGAAATAGGAGAAGGAAAGAGGAAGGAGAGGAAATGGGGAAAATGGAAGAAAGGGAAAGGTTAAATTTTGTGAAGTTCCGTAATTTCATTTTGTTAATGTTTTATCAAACTTTCAATTTTGTTCCTTTAATCTATATATATATATATATATATATATATATATATATATATATATATATATATATATTTATATATACTCAATCTAGCAAAAGCGAAGCATTGCCGGGTCTGCTAGTATATATATATATATATATATATATATATATATATATACATAATTTTGTCTCACAAAATTCTCTTAAAAAAGGATGTTATTACCTCATAACAGAAAACAGAGATTGTCGACAATAATGTTTATAAAAACGGAAGTTGATAAATATTATATAATACATCTTTTTTTATTTATGTTAAACATAAAAAACAGGGATTTTTTACAACAATTTATTGGTTTATCACCCCAGAATTCTCAAAAAATTCTTCAGATACGGTTCCGGGACCTTATTCGATTCTTCAGATGAAAAACTACACAAAATCAGTATTCTGCTCCTCAGTTAACGTCCTAAAAATTTCAGTATGACCTCATTTCACCGCGGTAGCTGAAATCCGAGCGAAATCTTTCACTAGCCGTTACTAGCAAACAAAACATTTTAACACATACGTTTATAGGAACTTCTTCCATTACTTTCACGAGTAGAATAGGTTATAAAAGCAGCGGGTGAACTTTGTGATACATTCTGTATATTTATTATTTATTCTTTTTATATATTTTTAAAATAATAAATTGTATTTATAAGATACTTTTACGTTTGTTAGTCTCTCAATATACTTGTCGAACCGTGAACACGCGACAATATAAAGCGATGTCCGTTTTTATCTTATTTTAAAAACAGTCCTTCTTTGCTTAATTCTGTAACTTTATTCTACTTCGGTAGAATATAAAATGATAAAAAGACTTAAAAAATAAGATCAAATATTTTTGTATAATTATTGGTACGTTATTTTCAACTACAAAAAACATTTAATTTTTTATTACTGAATATCCAATTCGAATGTTTTCATTTACATCTTATGCAATAAGATAGTTTGCTAACGGTAAGATAATTATAAATACTGTTTACGCTATATATATATATATATATATATATATATATATTTAAATCGCAACTAAGTTATCACAAAATTATTAAAGATTTATTTATGTTATGGAAAACTTTTAAAATGCTTTAAGAAAAAATCCTGTATATTTACGAAGAATATATTTGAAGATAAATTTAATCTATATTTTCACTTAATTAGAAAGACGAATTACATTACTGTATAACAACACAAGATCTGTTATGTTCGGACTATAGTATCTCAGCCATGTTCCTGCAGCAAGCGAAATTTCGATTTCCTGAAATGGCCTCGTAAAAAAAGCTGTATATAGCCCCAGCGTGTTTATATGAAGGGGAAAAAGTGGTGGGGTGAGTTTTACAGGGGATGAGGGAGAAGTAACGTTGTTAGAGAAAGAGAGGGTAGGAATGGTAGAGGTTGAGGGAGGATTTTTAGAGAAGGGGGATAATATGTGGAGGAAAGTACGTTTAAATAAAATATTACAGTGGAATGAAATTTCGGATGGAATATACACTTCAAATAAGCGGATATTGTTTTTCACATACCTTTCTCCTTCACTCTCACTCTCTCCCTTCTTCCATTTTCATTGTATTTTTTTTTTTTTTTTGTTTATTTATACATATTTTTATTTTATTTTTATATTGCTAGAAATATAACAGTATTAATAATCGTAAATACATTATTTTATTTATTGTTGTACTCGTTTTTAACTGCGAGTACAGTCTGTTTATAATAAAACAAACATCGTGTGTTCGTTATAGTATAATATTATAATATGTTATGTAATGTTCTTAGTTATACGTAGCTACAGATACAAGATTAAACTTTATTCAATAACTCTTCAGTTTAATATAAGTATTGTACTTTTTATTCTATTTTTTTTTTACATTTCTCTCTCTCACTCTCGCTCTCTCTCTCTCTCTCTCTCTCTCTCTCTCTCTCTCTTATGAAACATTTTAATCCATGTTTTATTTCTTTATTCAAAAACTATTTCAATTCTGTGTATCATACTTATATGTAACATTATTACCAAGAATATATTGAGCTATAAAACTTTTCTAATCATGCATCCATTTTTTAATATCAAACAGATGATTTTACGAGAAAATATAACAATAAATGTGCTTTTCATTTTATCAAAGAATGTTAACATTTATTATTTTATAAACAATTAATTTTTTTTTTGACAGGGGTAATATTAAATATTTGGAACTGAATTAGACATTCTAAAAAAATGAGATTACAAAAGTATAAAGGAAAGAAAAATTAGTTTCATAAATTATTACATAATTAGTGACAAAATTTAATAATTTGATTATAAAAAACTCTTCCAGAAACTTCATGTGAGGAAGGAATACTTAATGAGATTACATATCCTCGTAAGTGTGTAAATTATAGATAAACAGATAATTTAAACAGATCAGAACATAATTATACAATACATTTACTTTTTTTTTAAACGATTCAGGGGCAACCGGTAATCGCCTAGAATACGATGCCTCGGTCGGCCCTGAGCGACGTGGCTGTAGATGAATTCGCCCTGTGCATGCAGCTAACATCGCTGTCCTGTCCGTCGGGGTTCCTCCTGGTTCGTTCAGACATCATGACCGCCGCTTCCGGTTGCCACCACGCCCCTCCCCAGAAAGGCTACCCTTCCCGACCGTATAAATCAGAGTCCGGATATGCATTCCACGCATCCCCCCCATCGGCAATCGGGCGCCTGCCTCACATACCTTGAGGTTTCTTAGTGCTTCATCGGAGCGCCCCAATCCAACCACTCTTGCGTGTGGATGGACTAGAAACGTCCTCAGTATTAAGGCTACCTCCCTTGTCCCTACAGGTGTCCACGATTCAACCCTTGGCGACCTCATTTTTTTCGCCAGACCTTTTTATTTTTAACCCCTTGGTTTAATCCTAGTATTTTTAGGTGTCTTCTAACCGGTCATGATGGGCCTAAAATCCTACTGGGAATTAACAGAAAATATAAAACTAGACATAATTAAGTGACAAAGGCTTCACTGAGCAACAGCGCTCACATGTCAAAGAATCATAACGACTTACGGTATTGTACAATACATCTCAAGAACATAGTCATCTACGGTTAAAAATAAAGTACTAAGGAAAATGGTTTTCCATTTTGGCAAACTATGTATCACATAATACTTTTCTTAGTACCTCTTTTGTTCTTTTCACCCTAATATTTTTAACTCCTTCAAGGACCTGTCTACTTCCAGATGATACCGAGATTGGTAAGACTTCCTATCATCGACATGTCCGTAAGGAAGTTTTAGGTTTTCGGTCTGAGATTTTGCCTTCAGAAATTACTGAGGCGGAAGTCCGTCATGGAATTTGTAGCCTGTCTAGGAATAAAGCCCCTGGATATATGGTATCACAGTTGAGCTCATGTTCGTACATTGCCAGTTGTTGTTGGTCCTCTGACTAGGGGTTTTAATAGGTTTCTTTTGCTGGGCACTTCCCAACGTGTTGGAAACGTGGTGTGTTGAAATTGCTCTTCAAAGGTGGTGACAAGGATCCCACTGTAAGTTCTTTTTTCGAGAAGGTCTTGTACCTCCGCATTAACAGTAGGTTAACTTCTAACCATATGTTGATGGACGACTAGTATGGCTTCCGCCCCGGCAAGGGCATAGAGAACTCATTTCTTAGGGTTATGAATTTGGCTTAGGCCAGCGAGTACAAGTATCTACTCGGCGTTTTCTTGGACATATCCGGGGCGTTCAACAATTTGTGGTGGCTCTCTGCCTTGTTTCAACTCCAGCAGCGTGGTTGCACGCTAAATGAGACAAACTCTCTCGCGATCCTTCAGCGACAGAACTGTCGTCCTTTGAGACGGCAGTTCGGAGGTAGGAAAGACCCTGTCTAAAGGTTGTCGACAGGGCAGTCTTCTAGGTCCACTCGTCTGGGTCGTTGAGTTCGATTCTCTCATGGGGTTGCGGAAGCCCAGTGGCTGTCGCATCGTGGCTTATGCTGACGATGGGCTGCTGCTGGTCGAAAGCAACTCGCGTGAAGCAACTTGTTGCTGCTGGTCGCGCAACAAGCGAGCTCAGAGCGACACAGGCAGGCATGTATTGTGGAGTCTTCAGCATAAAATGGTTTTTAGTACGGAGAAAACAACTATGATGTACTTCAAGGGTCGTCTAGCCGCAACCCGTCACCCACGGGTTGTGATGAACAGCCTTCCGATTAGGTATGTTACTGTTCAGAAGTATCAGGCTGTTATCCTTGCAGCCGGCAGGTGTAGCGGCGTTTTGACAAGGGCAGAGTAGCATGAGCATACGACACTGTCGGCAGGATGGCGATTGCACTGCCGAGAGCATGGATCCCATGCGGGTGTGAGGTGTAGCGGCATCTCGAGGATGGTTTATAAGTTGAATGTCACCCGGAACTCTGCAATGAAGCCGAGTGGGAGTAGGAGGTCTGTCCGCCTCTCCCTAGTGGTAAAGACCGGAGAGTCCATAATTTAACCTTTTTTTTTTTTTTTCCTTCCCCTACTCTCCCCGACCGGATATCCATTTAAGTATACTCAGTCGGGGGAGAGTGTCCTTTTACTCTAAGGGAGTGTCCCCCGCCCACCGATTGTACACCCGGCACGGCAGGTTAGCTCCCCCGGTCTCGGATCTTTAATTTTATTTTATTCGCCTGCCTCTAATCCCCCGCCTCGGAGACGGGGTATGGCTACGCCACCTCCCATCCCCTCAGCAGGGAACCGGGTCTCGGTCATTATGTCTTTGCCTCTAATCAGCGGTACCGCCCCCACTAAGCGCCGAGGCACCCGCAGGAGCGGCACCGCCAACCGGGACTCGGTCCTTTATTTGTCCCACACTCCCCAGGAGTTCCCCCCCTTCTCAGGAACCCGCACACCACGGCGTACGGGCCCTCCACGGAGGGACTGTCCTCCCTACCCTAATTTCATAAACCCCTTCTTCTGTCCTCTTCTTCCTTGGTGCGTAAGATTTCCCCGGCAAACCTACGGAACCAATCCCAGTTATCGTCACTATAGACCATCCAATTTAAGAGGTTTTCAGGTGTAAGTCCGTTGTCCGAAATTTCTCTTCTATTTGGAGCCCATCTTGGGCATACAAACACAGTGTGTTCCGCATCATCAGTCTCTGGGCAGTACACACATTGTGGGGTAGGTCTTTTTCCAATTCTAAACAGATAATGGCCGAACGAGCCATGCCCCGTCAACAGTTGTGTCGTATAAAAATCTACATTACCTATTCTATTACTAGTCCACATATTTATGTTGGGGATTAGTCGCCTGGTCCAATCCCCAACTCTAGAGTGTGTCCATGTATCCTGCCACTCTTGATCAATTAGCCGTTCAATCTCATCTTTGGACATACCCCTATATCTAAATGTTCTTTGTTTAATTTGTAAATCAATGGGTAGAACCTTCGTTAGTATACACAACGCGTCGTATGACACTGTTCTGTATCCCGCGGCTACACGCAGTAAAGCAAGCCTGTATACTCTTTTTAATTTTGTTTTGTTTCTCTGAATATTCATTGTATCTCCCCATATCGGGGCCGCATATAAAATTGCTGACGTGGTAGCCGCAGTTATCAGTCTCCTTATTACCATTTTCGGTGTACCATGGTTCTGGAAAAGAGTCCTCAATGCCTTAATCAAAGGGGTGACCTTGTTACAAATCATCTCTACGTGTTTGCTAAATCTTAGGCTTTTATCCAAAAGAACCCCTAAATACTTTGCTTCTTTGACCTCCTTAATTCTCTCTCCTCTAATGTTTATATTGAGGTTTCTAATAGGTCTTCTACCTGAAAACACCAAACAACAGGATTTGTTAGGGGATATCTGTAGCATGCTTCCTACCAGCCATTCATCAATTATTCGTAACGCCTGATTTGCTTTATCCTCTAGGTTATTAACTTCTCTGTATTCTACTAGGATAGCAATGTCATCAGCATATCCAACAACAAAAACCCCCTCGGGATAATCTAATCTAAAAATATTGTCATAAAAAATATTCCACAGTATAGGCCCAAGGACTGATCCTTGTGGAACTCCTCCAAATATCTCAAATATGGATTTTCCTTCTAACGTTTTAACCTCAATGAATCTATGGTAAAGGTATTGATTAATCTGGTTGACTAGATAATCACTTATATTCATGGCTTGTAATGCTGCGATAATGGCTCTCCAAGGAACAGATCCAAAAGCATTTTTTATATCCAACATTATAATAAGTGGGATTTTCCTAGTTCTCCACGTGCCGTTTCTACTATTTAATGCCCAGGTCTTAACTTTGTCGATCGCGTTTATCGTAGACCGGCCTTTTCTAAAACCATATTGCTCCGCATGTAAACAACCTTTTTCCTCGATTTCTTCTCTGAGTCGGGTTTCTAGTAATCTTTCGACTACCTTACCCATGTTATTTATTAGTGTGATTGGTCTGTATCCTACTTGTTCTTGATTTGGTCCTATTTTAGGAATGAAAACAGTTCTGGCTTCTTTCCAATTATTGGGGAAGTTAAGGTTTTGTAAGCCATAACTTGCAACATCCACTAATTCCCAGGGTATGATCCTGGCAAGGTCTTTAATGATGGCGGCAGGTATGCCATCCGGTCCTGGACTTTTTTTATTTTTTAATTTCATGATGGCTTCCAAAACCTCCTTTTGAGTGAACCTGCCAGCCTGACACTCAATTACCTCTCTATTGAAATCTTCTATTCTGGGAAATAGCAATTTAACCTGTCGTGCCGACATTTCAGCACTCAATGTCGGCACGTATCTTCCCAGGCGTTTGGTCACTATCCTAAATGCCTTTCCCCAAGGGTCTTCGTTAAGCTCTTCACACAACTCCAGCCATTTCTTTTTTTTAGCTTGTTTGATAAGGAAGTTAAGTATTTTCCTAGCTTGTCTGTATTGCTCTATCGCAAGACGACCTTCTTCTTCCGTTCTATTTCTAGCGCGTAATCTCTGAGCTGCTCTTTTGTATCGTTGCATGATTCTTCTCTGCTCTTATATCTCTGCAGACCACCAATAAACCGGGTGATATTTATTGTTACTCGGCGGTATTTTAGCTATCTCCTCTTTAATTATATCCTGGAACACCTCAGGAGTTATTTGTGGACAATTTTTGATTCTGTTTGCTGCGTTGTTGGTAACGCGGTGAATCTGTTGTTCTGTCATTCTACTGAAGATGTTTAACTGTCTTCTTCCTGGTGGGTACTCTCTAAGGGTGACTAAAATGGCCCTATGGTCACTAGCAGTTTCTTCGTTAAGGACCTCAAAGTCGATTGAGTCAGTACGGATCCTACTGTCGATTATAACCAAATCAATTATCGAATTATGTCCTCTTGCGCTATAAGTGGCGGTCCCGTCGTTAACACAATTCGCGCCATTAGCCTCAAGCAGTTCCTCTAGTATTCTTCCTCTAATATTCGTGTAGGCCGCACCAGCTAGCGCTGTCTTACAATTGAAATCGCCTAGGACAAGCGTTCTCTTACAGGAGCGCGTCATGACTTGCTGTAAGTCAAAAAGTCTATTTTTAAAGGCTTCCGTAGTACAATTAGGACTAATGTAAATTCCTATTATTATTATATTGCTTAACTCTACGGCTACCATACCATCACCCCTATGATACAGGTTGTAGTCCACATTGCCAGCAATCCTTCTGATGGCCACATCCCCATTCCTGTCAGTCACCCAATGTCCCCTGGCCGCCAAGTACACATTTGGTTCCGTGGCCACCAAGAAGTCGGCATCGTACCTTGTTGCAATCTCCTCAGACAGATCACAAGACAAGCGACTTCTATTATTATTAATTAGTATTACTTTAGTCATGACCTTTGTTACAGCACGGGTTCCCGGTCCTATGTGAAGTGGCTCCACAGTCCAGGCATATGGTCTCCTCCTTGCAATCTTTAATTACATGGCCGGGTTTACCACAGTTGAAGCAGAGGTTTGAACGGTCCTGGCCTCTGCACTCTCTTCTGCTGTGACCGACATCCCAACATCGATGACATTTCTCTATATCCGTCCGGATGTAGGCCCTGCAACTCACCCACCCTACTCTCAGCCTTGCTGCAATTAATTTCGTTGCATTCCTTTGACTTGTGACCACCGTGGCATTTTTTGTGTTTCCAAATGCCTCCCTTAGTGATGTGACCTGAAAGTTTTCTCCTTGTCCTAGTACCTTCTCTACCGCTTCCCTGATCTCTCGCTCAGTAGTGTCGCCTAGCATGTCTTTTACACGAACAACTGTTCTACGGTCTCCTCTTGTTCTTATATCCACCTGGAGATCCTCTGCTCTGTTCTTCAGCAGGGAGGAAAACTCCCCCGCCTTCTGGGCCCCACTAATTCGGATCTCTAGTTGTTGATCCCTTCCCTGTTTAATTGACAGTATTTCGCCGGCCTCCTCAACCTTAACCTTTTCTTTCATGGTTTTCAACAGATCGGCATAAGATTTACCGGGGGCCCTTACTACGACCGTTTTAGTTTCAACGACCGGGGGGGTTCCCCTTCTTGTTGATACCGACCTCGACCTTGCCCTCCCTTGTTCGCTCAGGCTGGGGAGTAACATCCTCGGCAAGGTCTTACCCTTCCTCATCATGTATATTACTATTTTCCTCACTATGATGCCCGCTGGACCACTGGGAACCACAAAGACAGCTGACTCCAGCTTACCTACAGCTCTTCGTAAGGCCTTTATAATATGAGAGGCCATTATCTTATCTCCTTCTCTAGAATCATAGATTACCGTGTACCTAGTTCCGGTATTTGTGATCTTTCCATCTTCGAGGATGGTGGAGTCTTGTAAGATCATTGCCCCAGGTGCCGTCCCAGCATACCGGCTGGATGGCTTTAATCCATTCAAATCGATGAAAAAACAGCTGTCATCTCCTGGTCTTAGATCTTTTTTCTGGGTTAGCCTGTTCATTACCCAAGTTGACCATCGTGTGGGTAATCTGTCTATCAGTTGTTCATCTGTCAGCTCTACATCTAGAATATCTGACATCTCGTTCCTGCCATGACTTTCGGTTTGCGTACTTTGGTCGACTGTGTCTGGAGTCTCATCATTTATTCGTTGTAAATCTTTATAAATTTCTGTCAGCTCCCTCTCATGAGCCTTGATTGCCGTTACACTGGCCTTGCCAGTTAGTTGCCTAAGCTGTAATAGTGCATTACCCAGCCTGTACGTAACCTCCTTCAAATTAAGGGGGGCTCCTCTTCTTCTGATGAGCCTGCTCTCGGCCGCTTGGCGGTTCTCCCCTCTACTGTCTTCCACTTTGCTTTTCCTTGATTTAATTCTGCAATGTCCATGTCTTCTGAGACTTCAGAAACACCATCCCTCTTTCCGGCAATTCCCCTCGAGGGCCCAGCCTCTGGAGAGGCCTTATCTTCTATTGGAAGCGAGCTTCGTCTTCTCATGACTCGGATTCGAAATCAGGGGTTGATTCCGAGTCCTATGATACCCCACACGGGCGGGTACCCCCCAAAAAATTGGGGGGGGGGGGGAAGTAAAATGTATGTGTTAATTTAACCTAAGTCTGGGGTTCGAACCAATGGTGATTTCAGTAAGGGAATTTAGGACTAAATTTCGTTGTTGCGATCAACATTTTTGGTGGTATGTTGTGTTACCTCAAATTACGAGATATTCGCGTAATTGGCTCAATTTACGTAGAACTAAGCGCGGGGTTTGTGCTTCCACGAACTCGGTTAGCTAACGAAGCGGTTAGAGGGAAACGATGTAGGACATTCAAGATGTCCGGACGGGGCCAACAACGACGGCAAAAGCTGAGTTCATAAATGACCGATGCAAATGCCTACTGGCGAAACCAGTCCGAAGGGCGCCTCCTCACGAAGTGGAGAGTGATGAAGGACGGTGATGTGGTGGTCGGCCCTAACACGGAGGTCTCGGGGACGGCGCCTTCTATAGGAAGGTCTGGATCTGGGACTGATGGTTTGTGGAG